>NC_134404.1:283346515-283449015 GCF_038048845.1 Mixophyes fleayi | reverse complement strand
TACCTACAGATCTAGTCAAAATGCCAAAACAAACACAATAGAGCATATAGAGCACAGGATTCGGCAAATAACTTATGCAGAGTTGCTCTCAGAACTTCACTACACTTTTTTCAGCCACGATCTCCTGGAAGTGGCGGAAGCAACAGACATACAATTTGGAAGACGGATCCTCCATGATGTTATATGTAAATACTTGTATGTATGATCTCTGTTGCTGAGACTGATTTCGTTGAAACTCACCCAGGGTATTGCTTGGGTACATCCCATCAGTAAGGGCTGCCATGTAGTAGGAAGAGGAAATAAGCAAGCTATATTCACGGATAATTTATTTTCCTCAAAATACTCCATGGCAGCACTAATATTCCCTCACATGTTGTAGATGATTATGTTCTTTTTCAGAGAGAGCTTGGGAAGTTATAGAAAGACAAGCTATGGAAGGAAGAGGCACATTGCACACCTTTCGGGGTGTCAATCTTTACCTGTCTCTACTAAGCTGATTAAGGGATAACCCATCAATAAGGGCTGTCATGGAATATTTCAATGAAAATAAATAATCTGTGAATTTAATCTACTTATTCTTTTCTTTTGCATACATCTGGTAGATATTTTTCTTAGCAGTTGTTCTACAAATCATTATCTTCTTTTCAAAATATCTTTGGAGGTTGCATAATATAGCTGCCAGTTAGACAGACACAGGCTCATAGCTCTCAGGATGTCATATGAAGACAGTGAGAGAAAAGAGGAGGAGTGTTTTTATAGTGCACAGTTCATAGAGTTCAGAAGGGCGTTGCAAAGCCCCTCTGCTCACTGCGCCAATGTGCCATGTGACTGGTTGTCATGATCACATGACAATGTGCAGAATTGATAACAACCTGAAGAAACAAACTAATGCAAAATGGTAATTGCCAATATTTTTTTAAATCCTGCTAGTGATTTGTGTTTAAAAAAAAATATATACCTCATTTTTTAATGGAATTGCTGCTTTAATAATCTTTTTAAATGCAGTCATATGTGAAATACTGGAACAATAGTATATACAATAGTATGTGTATATTTCATCCTGTTACTATCTTATCTTTTAAATGCTAATGGCTCATACAAATATTACTGTTGTAATATTGTTTATTTATATCTTGCTATGCTCTACTAATGAACTTCTGGTTAGTTCCATTCACGCCTGTGAACAGGACATAATTTTTTTTTCCCTGTATAGAGCAAAATATGAAATTTCTCCTTCTTTTTTTTCTTATGTCACTCAGATGAGCCCTTAACTGACCAAGGCTGCGCCGTCCCAATAGTCAACATCTTTACTAACCTTTCTTTTTCCTTAATAGCTTTAAATCATTGAGGTTTCCTACAGTTTAAAATAACAAAACATAAAGCTTGAAAGCAATTGAAGTCACTTATTTTGCTATACTTTTTCTTGGTTAGTGTAAACAATAGAGAATACAACAAAGTAGGAGTGCCAAAGTGCTTTCTTTTGTTTTTAAAGGAAGTGACATTAAAGACAGGCGATTGTTTTTGTCTGAAAACCTTTCATATGTAGCAGTCACTGCAAGCTGCAACTCAGGCCATTTTCAGACAGCTTTCAAAGCTTCAAAAGTGGACTGTTCTCAGGTTCGGTAAATGTGCCACCAAAGTGTAGATTTAGAGCGTTTTTTATTAAGCTGCTGTATTATTAGATTTGGGAGTTATTTTATTGTATGTTATATAGAAAGTATTATTTTAATTGAGGTTTTGTGTTGAATAATTTGATGTCCAAATGTGTGTTGCTCATTCCTTACTAATTTTGTGCTGCTTTTATGAAGTCTCTGTTGCTTGTATAGGCAGCAATCTCCTATGTATGTTGCTTCTAATTATCAGGAAAATATCTGCTGTAATGAGTTTTTAAGACCATATTGTCATTTTTACTTACTCTAATACTAGTTGTTTTATGTTGTAATATTTAATACTTTATTTAATATATATATATATATATATATATATATATATATATATATATATATATATATATATATATATATATATTCTATATCCTTATTTTAAGAGACAAGCAAAAAATGGCGTGGTTAGTTATATGTAATTGTGTTAGCAAATGTAAGTCTTAAAAGTTTAGCAAAATCAGAATTAGGTTTTTCTGATTTTGACCTTATTTTGTAACATTATACATTTAGATGGGCCTCATGGAATGACAAAAATGTCTAATTTAACTCACAAGACATAGATGAGGTTTTTTTTTGGGGGGGGGGGGGGGGGCTTCCTTTCAAACTGGCATTGCACTGTTGTGTCACTTGATTTATCGCAGTGATGTAGATCCGTTCTGATGGAGTCTTTCTGTTTCATTCCACAGTGAGTCTGCATGTCGTTTTTATAATCACCAAATGAAGGGAAAACAGTTAGCCATTAAGAAAATGAATGAGATTCAGAAAAACATTGACGGGTGGGAGGGAAAGGACATTGGACAATGCTGCAATGAATTCATCATGGAGGGGGCCCTAACACGAGTAGGGGCCAAGCATGAGAGACATATATTCCTCTTTGATGGCTTGATGATCTGCTGTAAGTCAAATCATGGACAACCTAGGCTACCAGGTGCCAGTAATGCAGAATATCGTTTGAAGGAAAAGTTCTTTATGCGAAAGGTCCAAATCAACGACAAGGATGACACTAATGAATATAGACATGCTTTTGAGATTATCTTAAAGGATGAGAACAGTGTTATTTTTGCTGCTAAATCAGCAGAAGAAAAAAACAACTGGATGGCTGCCTTAATATCCCTGCAGTACCGAAGTACATTAGAGCGAATGTTAGATGGGACTATTTTACAAGAGGAGAAAGAAGAACAGTTGAGGCTCCCGAGCCCCAAACTGTACAGGTTTGCAGAGCCGGACTCAGAGGAGAATATTCTATTTGAGGAAAATGTACAACCAAAATCTGGTATCCCCATCATCAAGGCTGGGACTGTAGTGAAACTCATCGAAAGACTAACTTTTCACATGTATGCAGGTATGGTATCTCTGCCTCTTCTCTATCAATAAACCTACAATAAAGTCACAATTAAAATACATTCTGCATTTGTCATTTACCTAATTTAAACTTTAGTATGAAACTGACAATGAGGTGTTTTGGGCTTGTAAAAAAGCAAGTATTTTTTTAATCATTTGTTTTTATATTCTTGTTTAAAATTCACAGCCTTTATAAATGGAATGATAAAGGCATCTATAATCATAAAGTTTCCTTTGCAATGTGATAATGTTACCTTGAGCTATTGAATTACCATTGCCAGCATCAAATAACGAAGGTTTGGAACACTGAAAGCATATTGTAAATTTTTCTTGTATAGGTTTATTAATAAGTGCATATCCTGTATGTCTTGTCTCAAATCTCTACTGATGTCCTTGGGCAGCCATTTAATGGAGAGATATACTTTCCCAGTCTAGTACTTCATAGTGCTGTGCTAACAATTTTGTTTTTTGTTGGCCTAGTGCAGTGTTGGCTAACCTGTGGCACTCCAGGTGTTGTGAAACTACAAGTCCCAGCATAACCTTCCAGCAATAAGCTGCTATATATTGGCGAAGCATGCTGGGACTTGTAGTTTCCCAACACCTGGAGTGTCACAGGTTAGCCAACACTGGCCTAGTGCTTCCATTAGTTCATCGGAGGCAGGCAGAGTGGAGATGCTCACTTTCTTAATTCCCCCAGGTTGTTGTGATCATACACTGCAGTTTAACCTGTGAAAGCACTGGGGTCAGGCAGATGCAGCAAGGGCCATTAACAAGTTCACACTGGCTGGACCAGGGTGATGCTTTCTATTGGCAATGCAAGGAAATATATTTTGTAATTATTTCTTTAAATATCAGCAGGTAAACATGTTGTCTGGTGGCTGTTAAAAAGTTAATCCTGCTTCTTAAATCTATTTCATTTAGTATACCCTCCAACAAATAGGAGAAATAATAGGGATAATTCGTCCATATGACAGCTGTCCAGGGGGATTGTCACATAGGATACATGCACAAGAAAGTCATTTGTATGTATGTGTGTGCTGATGTATGCAAGTGTTGTATGGAGCTGCAGGGATCTCTGCTCCAGATAAAGCTTTAAAATATACTTTTGTTGTTTTTTTTATGTTTTGTTTTTCCCCCAGTTCAAACAAATTTAGACATTTATATATAAAAAAAAAAGTAATGTACTTAAGATAACGTAGAATAACCTTGAGTCTGCCAGTCTTCTATCTTTTTTTTTTCCCATACAGGAAAGGACCTCTGAAAGTAACCATCCTTAAAACATTGCTGAAACTGTGTTTTGGTAACCTATAGTTTTAGGAATTTTAAATGAATCGCTTGTTACCACAGAGACGCTTTCAGCACTGTATCCTTGTGGGTGTATATGAAGTGACGTTTTTAGGTCTGCATGCTTGTCTTTATCCAATAAATAGGCTTTGCGCAGTTACCAGAATTCATTTTCTAAGGGTACTACTGTAAAATGGGCATTAGTCCGGGCCCCATGTGGATTATAATAACTCTTTTTGAGTTAAGCTGTGGATCAGTGGCTGTTCCCAGTAATGGAGAGCTACCTGTAGTTTTTAGCCTTAGTGTATAATATTAATTTGCATATTACCATATTTGGTATTTTTTCTTTCAAGAACTAGATTCCTGTAGATTAGTTACATCCAAAAAGAAGAGGCACATAAATATGTTCTAACTATGTACTCCTGAAAGTGATACTAGAAAAACAAAACATTCAGACGGTGTAAGCCTTGGGGGGCTGATAGCCTAACAGCCCTGCTGTAGATTACTGCTTTCCAATGGGTGGACCAAATCTTATTTAAAAAGTGATGCCATATTGGTAGAGGTTATGGACAATCAGGTGTACTATGTCACATTTTATGTATTACTGGATAGAATAAGGGCTTGATGACCTCCTATTTGTCTTTCTCAGTGGCAGGGGGCTTTCATGATGTTCAATAAATTACAATAATTATTTTTTTGAATTGCTCTCTAGAGTGAGGTTTCATCTTTTTCATTTAAATGCAGTAGGATTGTGTATTAAAAAGTTAGTGGATTTTCTGGCCTTTTTCTATTGATTTAAAAATAAGTTTATGGCTCACACCCAAGATAAACATGGGAGTCTCAAAGTTTGCAGTAAAAGTTGACTTCTTGGCACTGTGCAAGAAGTGACGATAAAGGAAGGAGGGGGTTATTCTCTCCAAGTTTTAAACAAAGATCTGCTGTGGTTACTTTATTATTAGAATCCAAGTAATGTTCTTGTCTTAATGAGTAAGGTCTGCAGCTTCAGTAAAAGGAAGTGACCTGTCTGTTATCTTGTCCTTCTTAATTAATTGCGCTCCAAGGTAATGCCATTTGGGTCCTGACTCTCTCCTACCAAGTATTGTTTTCAAAGTCTGAGTAGATCTATTTCTGGTTCCTTTTTTGTTTGCAAAAATAGCATTTGTGCGTCAGCGTGAAGTCTGTTTCCTTTCTTAAGGAGTTCAAGGAAGATTGTTTAGAGCTAATTGTAGGTCACTGTATTCTTTTAAAATCTAGAAATTGCCTTATTTAAGGTGCAACAAATTTTAAACTTGACAAATCTCGCATACATTATGTGTTTACTCTACGTAAAAAAAGGAAGATATACATTTATTATGTTGATTTTCTTACAAATGGCCATAATTTGAGTCCTGCAATCCTGCTTAGCTGGTATATTGGACCAAAGAGTAAATGCTTTGCATACACTTTAACAGGAACACTACTAAGAAAGAAATGCTTAAATGATGCATCTTCTAATTGAAGTTTTCCACTACATTCTTTAATTACATGAAATACAAATAAAACAATTCAGACAGCTTCTATCACAACGTCATTGTTTTGTTTCTCTTACTGTCGTCCATTTCTTTCATCATCCCTATATATGTGTAGGAAGGAGACTGAATGACGGTTGTAAAGGCGACCGACATCTCATGAACAGCAGGATTGGGTGGCATATTTAATAAAACCAAGGAAGGATGGAATACATGATCTAATAGACAATAGGGGCCATTATGTACCCGATATATATGATCATTAAAATTTGTGATGTAAATGCAATGTTTGTTGAAATCTTCTTAAAATTCCTGTGCAAGACAGGATAGCTGTGATATAGGAAGTCGGTGTGAGCATGACTCTGTCTGATAGCTGACATTTGGGATTTGCATATAGCGCACAAAGATATTCTACATAGTACAGCTGGCATGAACACATGGTAAAACTGCCTTTATGTCAGAAATGACAGGTCTTCTTTCACGGGACCAGATGTTGCCTGAACATACAAGTATTTTTGACGCATCATAAATTCTATGGGGGGCAGTGAGTCAGGATTTTTGCAGTGACGCAGCCGCAGAGCAGGTGTGATTTCAACTGCTTTAGAAGTATGATCGCACATCTCTAATAATAAGTTCAGATATAATCTTAAAGTGCACCTGTCACATTCTCACAAGTATATAGCAAATGGATATCTGAACAGAAAACTTATATTTTGCATACTCTTTGTGCCACAGCTCAATATATTCCCCTAAATTCACTTTGTCTGCATGAAGTTAGCCATCTTCTAGGCAGTAACATATTCATGATCGTTTGAACATGTTTTTTCAGAAGCATGGCCAATGTGTTCCTGTGATATTATCAAACTGCAGGAATTCTCACATATTGTTGTATAGAGTAATCACCTCAGTATTTTCAGAGCTCTGTGAAGCCACACTAACAGCTAATTTAGATAATGCCTAAAACATTATAGCAGAGAGCACAAGACCGATATGGAGGGGGGCACAGTTTTATAGTCCCCCCCCCCACCCCCCTCAAGATTGTTTTCATAATGAAATGCCATTAGGCATTTACTAGTTTTCAAAAATATTAATACAGACTTGTGGTAATGTCACCTGCTATTCACGGTTCTTATAATTATTATTATTAAAATTCATAGTGCCGTCTTCTATGTGTGTGACAATATTTATAGTAATACTTTAAAGATCCATATATATGTTGTCATATAGACCTCTATCACTTTTGAACTCCAGTGTTAAGACACTGACACCTGACCTGAGTCCTGCCACCTCTTCTGTTTTGGCATCCATAGTGCATTAACACCAAACCTACTTCAATACTGAAGAGGTCCACATCAATTATTAGTAGACTCTATTTTATAAACTTGCAAGAATGCAATGAGAATATAGATTATAGGGCAGTGTTGGCATTAGATGCTATCAAAGCTTTTAACTCTGTAGCCCCCATTTCCTTCTCTCCCTGTTCCTTTTTCCCTTCCCGACCCTTTGTGTTCTGCTTTAGCCCTGTAAAGTTATAATGTTTGAGTCAAGGTCAGAACTGTTATTTGCAGATACATTGTTCTTATTTAATGTTCTGCCATTGCCTGTCTTTTGTTATTGGTTTTCTGGCATTTTTATGATTTTGATTTATGATTTTGGGCACATCATTAGCCAGGCGTGCCCAGTCCCCGGACCCTGCTAGCTTCTGAGCCATTTTCAATTTTTCATTCTTACAATAAACTGGATCTTATCAGTATTGATGCAGTTTGACCCACTTCCATCTCTGCTGGAGGGTGTGGCTCAATAATGTGTTTTTGCCAGTCAATTTAAATAATTGTGTGTCCAGGTGTCAGCCTTCCTACTAGACCAGTGTTTCCCAAACCCAGTCCTCAGGGACCCCTAGCAGTGCATGTTTTCCATATCTCTTTGCTTGAGCACAAGTATATTCATTACTGACTGACACATTTTGAAAGATCCACAGGTGGTATAATTATTTCACCTGTGACCTGAAAACCTGCATTGTTAGCGGTCCCCGAGGACTGGGTTTGGGAAACACTGTACTAGACTTTTTAAAGTTGAATTGAAACCCTACAATGGAATATGTATTTAATATGTTTGCTTGGATTTCCCTCATACAGTCCAAAAACAGATTGGGTAGGTTAATGTTGGTGTGTGTTTTGTGTGGTAGGGAATTCAGACTGTAAGCTACACTGGGGCAAGGACTGATGTGAATGATTAAGCTCTATAAAAAGTGCTCCTTAATATGTTGGCACTTTATAAATATTAATACTAATGCCTAAAGTATTGTATATAGACTACAGTGTAGTGATCTGTTATTTGCAAAATTGAATTTCTTCTATTCCTCCTTGGTATGGATGGGTAAACAGGCCTTCTTAATAAGATTCATATCATTGCAAAGGTCAAAAGGGCGAGATGGCTTAGTTGTTCCTAACAAGTTTATATACCATCTGGTCAGTCAGCTCCAGCATTTGAAATACTAGATCCCAATAGGAAGTGGGATGCAAGCTCATATTGTTGAGTATAGGTTACTTAATTGAAGAAGGAAGTGAGCACCTACAAATGTATCGCACCCTGCCATCTGTATGATAGGGAAATTATGGGCCAAATAAAGGCAGGTAACGAGAGGGTTGGAATTAGCCAATTGTTCCCTGCTCTGGGGTAACTATTCATTACCACAGATGGGTAAACCTGAAAAAATTGGTAAGTAAAAGTAAATGGGAGTCTATGGAATTCAACATGTGTTTAAAGACCATTGTGGGGTTATTTCAATATCTTCAAGCAGAATTGAACTGGGCTAGCACTTTTGCCAATATTTTCCATTTATACATGCACTCAGCAGTGAGTTGCTATGTTCACCCTTAATTATAACTGAGCGCCTCATATTAACTCCATTGGAAAATAGCATCTTTCAAGGGGGACTTATACTGTGTCCATCATCATCATCATCATTTATATAGCGACACTAATTCCGCAGCACTGTACAGAGAACTCATTCACATCAACCCCTGCCCATTGGAGCTTACAGTCTAAATTCCCTAACACATAGACAGACAGAGAGAGACTAGGGTCAATTTTGATAAGTCAATTAACCTACCAGTATGTTTTTGGAGTGTGGGGAAAAAACTGGAGCACCCGGAGGAAACCCACGCAAACACGGGGAGAACATACAAACTCCTCACAGATAAGGCCATGGTCGGGAATTGAACTCATGACCCCAGTGCTGTGAGGCAGAAGTGCTAACCACTAGGCCACTGTGCTGCCCACCTATTTTATGAGGGACCAGAGGGGAGGCCAAGCTACCATCAAGGCATAAATGGAAGAGAGGTATTGACTGGATAACTGTTGAGCAGTGAGCTTTCCTAAAACTGCACATAAACTAACACAAATTCATATTCTTATATGCTTATAAGACTTCACAAGGCAAGAAACTGCCCTGTTGCCCTAAATGAACCTTCTGTGCAGGTGCTTTTTTACATGGTATATGGGGGTGCATAAAATTCTTTCAGACAGTCCTGAGTAAGATTTGCATAAAATTTAACGTCAGAGTTAACTTTAACCCTCCATCCTGGGCTGAATCAATGATATAAAGGGGAATAAACTTACTATAATAGCTGTGTGAGTTGTTGCTAGACGATGTGTCACTACGTGGATAGCTGCATATATACTCCGTTCAGTATATCTTACAGCAGTGTCTGAGATTAGTAGACTTGAGAAGTTTGTATATGAAACATCCTAGTTGGTTGTATTGTACTAAATATCTTAGACCTATTACTAAACACCAATAAATCAGTTGCTGTAATAGGTTAGTTATTGGCAAGCTTTCAAGTGAGGATACTGGCAGGTGTCTTTAGTCAGGGGCTTGGGAACAGTGTGCATGCTGCTGTAATTCTGTATTGATGACACTGTACTACATAAGTGTGTCAAATTATCATTGTATATGACATTGGAATGTACACTACCTCAGGGAAGGGATAGGATGTAAGTGAAATCCCCCCCTTTATTGAAAAGAGATGAAGCAGATTACAAAGAAATTCAGTGTCATGTACTTTTTAGTTTTTAAAACGACTTACCTGTGACACTCCAGGTATTGTGAAACTAAAAGTCCCAGCATGCTTTGCCAATATATAGCAGCTTATTGCTGGAAGGGTATGCTGGGACTTGTAGTTTCACAACACCTGGAGTGTCACAGGTTAGCCAACACTGGTCTATACAAACCAATCTCATTCAAACTGTTACTTGGATTAAAGAACTGCAGGTTTGCTCATTATAAAAGAGCCACTAATAACATTCGCAGTTATACAGTTGGGAGTTTAAAGAGCGTGTCATTGACGTAGAAGTTTTACATTTTGACGGTTTCCTTTTCATGCACATCTGACTTCCTGACGTAACCAGTGCCTAAAATGACTGATAATGGTGGACAACAGTTTACAATGCACATACTTGCCTACTTTTGAAAAAGCATTTCAGATATATATGAAGCAGGCACCTCTCACACTTCCACTCCCCCTCCCCCAACTGTTCTCACTACCATTGTCTTTCCCTCTCACTCACCCACAAACCCCTTTCTCTGTTCCCTGTTTTTCTCCCTGTCTCCCCCCACTCTTTCTCTTACCTCATCTCTCTCTCCTCTCACTGTCTTTCAGCCCATCTTCCCCATTAGTCTCTTTCTCCCCTCCCGTCACCCCCTCACTCTCTCGCCCTATATCTCCTCTTCCCCATTGACACACTATAACGTCAGAGTGTTTGGAATGCCGGGACGTCGCATCACGGTGACTTCTCTGCTGTCCAGCAGCTTAAGAAGCAGTGCATATTTTAGTTTATAACCATTATATATTACCAACTACTGTAAAAAATAAAAAGTCTCTTGATCAGCATGCCGATTCATGTGTACACACTATATACGTTGTATGCTATTTACCTTCAGATCTGTGCTCTTCATCTGTCATAACCATCGGCTGAAAAGATTGACTGTAAACTCTATGGAAATCCAGATCGGGAATGTATACACTGCAGGATTGGAACGATTACGTTCCATCAATGACTGAGATTTAGTCCGGTTTAAAAATCAAATTAAATGATATCTGTTTTGGTACGATAATCGTTCATCATTACAGTGTACACACTGATGTAATATCGGGACGAACACTCGTTTATCGGGTGTTTGGCACAGTAATCAGCTGAAACACTGTAGTGTATACCCAGCCTTAGCCTAAATTCCCGAGAATCCAGGAGGTATGGCAATATTCTGGGAGTCTCCCGGACATTCCCAGAGAGTAGGCAGCTATGCCCCCAGTGTTTCCTCATAACTGGTCAGTGAGATTGTCCTGCACACAGAATAGAAAAGTGTGATTCCGCAATATTTCTCTGCTGCCGACTGAATATTCTTTTTATTAAGTTTAGGGAATATTCTGTATACAGTGTGGATTTAGACCTGAATTTTGCTGTTTCTTTCTGTGTACAGGACAATTTCACTTGTCAGTTATCATGAGAAAACAATGGGTCATAGTTGCCTACTCTCCTGGGGGCTTGGGAGACTCCCAGAATATTCGAAGATGGTTATTTAAATACTTTAAATTGTAACTTTACCCCCAAATCATTATTAGTTACGGTTTGCTACTGCTTACTGGCATAACACCTGATATTTGAATGAGTGCTTGGATGCATTTGTTGAAATCTCAGAAAATACTGTTGCTGCCATTTAACATACATGTTTTGAATAACTGATCTCCCTTAGCATCATTGGTAAGCATAGTAAGATAAGGCACCGTTTGCATGATTATAGATGTTGCCAAGGAATGGCAGTTATTCACAGCATATATGTCAGATGACAGCAACAGTGTGTTTCTGAGGTTTCAACAAGCAATTTCAGTCAAACGTCCCTTAGTTATACCAGTGGTTTGTAGTAGCCAGAATGGTTTCAATTTGTTAGAATTTTTACGTATGTTGTATTAACAACACAATTTGACTTTTCATACAGCATTGACCGGTATTGTCAAAGTAGTTGACCTTTTAAAATAAAATCAGTTATGTTTTCATTTCCCCTCTCCCCCCAACAAATACACACACACACAAATACACACACACACACACACACACACACACACACACACACGTGTGGACAGACTGAAAATACCTAAGAATACACTGACAATGACATGGCACAAAATTAGCTACTTTTCAAAGCAAAGATCTGCTTGGTAATGATACTGTTCCTTTAATTAAAAACCATAAGAATGGGCTCATTACTTAACTGTTCTGTCAGAAAAAACAACCTGTAAAGATTTATTTGTGACTTCAGTTATCTTTCTCCGACTGTTCTTATATTTAGTCATTTTTGCTATGTTTTTGCTATCTTCTGTCTTCGATTCTCTGTAATTTATTTCATTGTGAGCTTCTTTAAGCCATCAATCACTTATTTTTAGATTCCGATCCAACTAACTTATCCATTCATTGAGGGTGCGCTGAGAGGTGGAAGCTAGAGGCCCATCGGTTGGTCAGTGTCCTTGAGGATAGTTGCTGTACTTCCCAACACATCTCCCTAGTTCTCCTTGTTCTCCATGAAACATTAGTGTTTGTTTATTATAACCCCCAGTTCCTCAAAGATTATGAATACATTTCTACTTATCACTTATACATTGTACTTTATATAGAAAAGCATACGTCTGAAAACAGACCTGCAGTTTTTAATATGAATGATGCAAGATGCTGTTTTTTTTCTCTAGTTAAACTGATTAGAGGCAACGTAAAAGAGGTGGAGGGAAAGCATAGTGCCCTCCCTCCGCCATTGGGTATGTCAAGTGATCGCCTCTACACTATGCAGAGACGTGATGCAGAAGTTGGCTGCCCCCGCTCTGATAAGATTGGGAGCAGCTGGCTGGGGGGCCGCAAGTAAAGGCTCAACGGGCCACCGGTTACCCACTGCTGAGTTAAACAGTGACAAGCCTTTTCTTTTGTCAGATGAGAATTTCGTACAATTAAGTTGTGTACTCCTTGTTTTCAGCTAGTCTTGTGACCTGGGTTCTTAATGCTTTGCTTTAAATTAAGAAATAAAAGAACAGGAAAAAATTTTTTATGTTTCTTGACTCTAAAGCGGGGGGGAATTCAATTCCCCCAGCATAGCGCTGCACTAAGTGTATTACCGTTAATACAGCAATTTTAACATGGATTTCTGCTCAGGGAGCCGCAAGCAAAAAGCCGGCGTTGAAATGACCATATTAACGGTAATTATGCGCACTATTACAGTAATATCGGTAATAGTGCACAGACCACCCTATGGCGGTAAAATGTGTGTACAGTTCAGTCTTTGGGAAATTACGGCTCGCTTTCTGAAATAAAATATAAGTTACAATGTACCAACATAGGGCCTATTATACAGCGTTACCAAAATCCTACATAGATCTTTTTCCAAATGTACATATGTATGATAACACTGACCTTTTATGTGTGGTGTCCTGGTTGACAAGTGTAGCTATAAACTGCAACTCCGTGCTCACTGGCCATGTGCATAAATGTATCCATAAATACATGCTCACAGATCTATTAAAATTTACTGGATGGTTGTGGCTCATTTTGCTAGTTTTTAGAAAACTTTTTTGTCTAACATAT
Source organism: Mixophyes fleayi (assembly GCF_038048845.1). Lineage (NCBI taxonomy): Eukaryota > Metazoa > Chordata > Amphibia > Anura > Limnodynastidae > Mixophyes > Mixophyes fleayi. The sequence goes on along the minus strand of NC_134404.1, from coordinate 283,435,595 downwards.
TTGCTCCAGTTGTGTAATCTTCAACACCTAATATGTAGTTGCAATTATTTTCTAGACCCCAACTTTGTGCGAACATTTCTTACAACATATAGATCTTTCTGCAAACCACAGGAGCTTCTGAGCCTTCTCATAGAAAGGTACGTGACACATACTATTAAAATACCGAATTGGTTGACACTAGAGGCTTCCAAAAGCCTCGTTTTTCTTGCAAATTGTCGGGTTTGGGTATAGAAAACTATCATTTTTTCCATGTGGCAAATGACACCAACCCTTATTGCTGACAGAATTCAATATCACATTATACTATGGCAAAATTAAATGTATGTCCATAAGCAGAAAGTGAGAAAATGTTCTAATACCAAAGAGATCACTTACGAAGCGCAAAACCTCCGCTGAGCAGTACAAATGCACTTTGGTCCCTCCATGTGCTTCGATTTTTGTAGTTACGCCTTGATATCCCTTCCAGGGGCCTCTGTCCAAAAATAAATGGATTTTGTTGTGTGTTTTGTAATGACCTTTATTTAGCATTATAGGGCCAGATTCAATTTACCGCATTGTTCTATAGAAAAATAGGGGAAAGCACTATTACCGTTACTACGGTGCACATTATTACCGTTAGTGCTGATTTTTGCTCACAGCCCTGTGAGTAAAAAGCCACACTAAAATTACTGTATTAACTAATATTTGGAATCTGCTCCATAGTTTTGCCCCATTTTTTTCTCTCCATTCTTTGAAAAGTCTCATACATTTCACAAAAAGTATATTCATTTATTTTGTAAAATTGTAACAAGTAGGGTAAACAGTAATGTGTTTATGGGAGTTCCCTACAATAGTCAATGTAGACAATGAAAGAAAATTAATTAAGAATGTTGCTGGGTGACATTAATGCCACACTTCAATAATTTGACTCTAAATTTATGATTAACTTTATGTTTTCGCTGCATTTGCCTGTTAAAAGGTCACTGACCCAAGATAAAGACTTTTATAGAAACGTTAAGGTCCTTACTTCTCACTGGAAGTATAATTTTGCTGTGGTTTTATACTAGGTTTGAGATTCCAGAGCCTGAGCCAAGTGAAGCAGACAGAATCGCCATGGAAAACGGTGACCAACCCCTCAGTGGAGAGCTAAAAAGATTTAGGAAAGAATATGTACAACCCGTCCAGTTACGGTAAGATTTAGGCATTTTGGTTTTATTCAATGTAATCGCCAAATTAACCTGAACGTTTTTCACATTTAGATTTATTTATTTTTCTTCTTTACAAACAATATTTTTTTTATTGTACCTCACTTTATAGCTGTATTTTGGTATAAATGGAATGAATACTTATAAAATATTGACATTTTTAACAGTTGGCAATACACCCTAAATTTACTTAACCAAATATTAGTTATGTAGGATAGGCATAATTTTTTCAATAACCAGCACAGTTTCAGGGTCCAAAATGAAAGGCGTTACTCTTTTGTAGTTTCTAGCATGTAGTATCGCTAAATCTTTCTGTATTAAACATAGTGGGAATTAGATGTTTTATTCTGTTTATTTTCAGGGTTCTAAATGTTTGTCGACATTGGGTAGAACATCATTTCTATGACTTTGAACGAGATGCAGATTTGTTATTGCGACTAGAAGAATTTATAGGAACGGTCAGAGGTAGGAGGTTTAAATCTGCATTTAAATAAATTCTAATTGCATTTCTTGTTTACCAACATTTCCTTGCACACAGTTTATCTTTTTCTGTTGTCCTTTTCACAAATTCTAGTTATTTCTTTTAGTGTAAAATTCAATAGTATTGTATTTTCACTTCTGTATTGACTAAATAATAGCACATTAAAACTACTGGATAAACACACCGCAATAATACCTATTTCTGTTCCAGGAAAAGCCATGAAAAAGTGGGTAGAATCCATCACAAAGATCATTCAACGAAAAAAGCAAGCGCAAGCCAATGGACCTAGTCACAATATAACATTTGAGAGCTTACCACCTTCTATAGAATGGCACATCAGCAGGCCTGGGCAGATAGAAAGCTTTGACTTGCTTACATTACATCCTATAGAGATAGCTCGGCAACTGACTTTGTTAGAGTCTGAACTTTACAGGTATGGCTTGTTATTTCCTGAATGTTCTGATCAGCACTGTCAATACCCACATAACGAACTGGGGACCTGTTAAGAATTATGATCATCGACTGTGCCATCACAGTGAAATTGTAATCATAAAAATGAATAGTATTTAAATTATTTGTAGTTTCTCCTTTCAATTTTATCTGTTTCTATGTTTGCTGATTTAGCCATACTTAAAGGAGTACATTGTCCATACATTGTCTGTCTTTTGTTTGTTTTGTCTTTTTAAAAAGCCTAATTTGTGAGCATTAACTTGTATCTTACCATTTACCCCTTGACTACACTGTTCTCCCAGTTCATATGGCTCCTAGGTGGGGAGGATTTAGCATAGCCCAGCCCCTCCTTTACTCTGATTGGTGGACTTTGCCCTTTCTTTCACTTTTATCGAACCTGGTGGCTGAGAAACAGACAGTGGATGCTGCCCAGATGCTCTGATTGGGTTTAAAACATAATCCCTACAGGCAGGATCCTCTGCCTTCCCCTCTACCAGTATTAAAACATATGTGGTGTGCTGCTTGAGGGGAGGGATTGACCCAATCGCCTTCTTCTGGATGCTCCATTGTCTAGGTGTTCCCAGCACTTGACCTTGAACAACCTTTCACTGCAGGCAGTGCAGTTGCTTGTGCCCATTGCCTGACCTTGATTGATGTTTGGTTTAAATATATGGCTCAACTCAAAGCAGCCAGACAAACGGCTCAAGACATGAAGGTTGTTCTTTTATTGATAGAAGTCTTTAGTGACTTATATGTTGACAAAACTTCTTTTTAAGCAAAAGCATTTGTTATAATCTCATAGACCAGAAATTTTACTTTACTGCAAGCAGCTGTGTAGCTGTTTATTTACAAAGGTATATTTATGTAAAAGTTTAAATAGTTGATATGTAGTAAGAGGTGAGATGAAATTTTACGTAAGGAGTTTGGCTGATGATTTATAGGGTTCTCAAGAAAATTGTGGCTATCTAATTGTTGGTGTAACCAAAGTGGAAGTTCAGCAATGGCTGAGTAGCCGCAAATTGTTTATCCTTTCCATTTACACTGATCACTGCCAAATCATTCTGCTGTCTAGATCTACTGTCCATTCTACATTTAGACTTAGCAGAAGCATAGTTTACAATTAAAGAAAATACCAGGAATATACAGTTTGTCGTTCCATAGCCTTTGCTGAATTTCCCCTCCGGTTGGCAAAATATTCTTCCCTGTGGAATTTGTATCTTAATATTTTTTTGCATTTTTATTTTTTTTATCTTTTCATAGAGCTGTACAGTCGTCTGAACTTGTTGGTAGTGTATGGACTAAAGAAGATAAAGAGATCAACTCTCCTAACCTCTTAAAAATGATCAGACACACCACCAATCTCACTTTGTGGTTTGAAAAGTAAGTAACTGGATGCATTATTTCACCTATTCTACAGTTTACCCCTTTAGTTATAATGGCTGCTTCATAATCCTGCCTGCCAGAATCTAACTGGATAAGATTTGGGTACTCCAGATGAGAACCTACACCCTTAACCCAGGTCTTACCCAAACACCCTACAGTAGGTTTATTTTGCTAGATGGCGATACCACTTAAATGTAATCTGTAATTATTTATTTTGGGTGGGTTAATAAATACACATGATATCATTATCAACTTCCGCCACTGCTTTCCTCCCACCATGAATGAAGCAAAAGAAGCTTTACCCACCTCTTGCTTAGTCATGGCAATGTTCTCACTGTATGAGCTCTTGATCTGGGCAGCACTGTGGGTTAGTGGTTAGCACTTCTGCCTCGCAGCACTGTGGTCGCTATAAATAGCTGATGATGATGATAGTCTTTTAATGCTGTGTGGACCATTGTGTCGTTTTTACTACATCACACCAGGTTATCCGTGCCTTTTTGTTTTCAATCTAAACTTGGTGATGTCTTACTTTTGATGCACATTTGCTGTGTTATTCATGCATTCAGCGTGTTCAGTTCAATGGAGCCTTTCTGAAAACATCAAAGCGCTGAGCCGGACACCATTTATTGCTGGCTTTCATTTCTTCTTCATTGAGCTTAATTGCATATACCAGTATGTGTGTAACGTGCCTTCTATGTCATAGAAAGTTCAGTAGGCCATTTTTCCTGTACCTTGAAATTCCAAAGAGTGTATAATGCAAAATTCTGTTACCTTCAGCTTTGCATTCTGTTTTGCTGACATGCTGTGTAATAAAATGCTTTTCTATAAGGGCATTTCCCATTAGATTTACTGGGATTCTGTGGCAAGTGCTACCAACTCTGACAATATAATAATATAATAATATAAGAAAATATGCCTTCTACTATAAATTGGCATGACCTAGTTTTTAAAAACAACTGACGAATACAGGTTTGTTAATACTAATCCTCGTCATTTTGAGTTCAAGTGTTTTGATGATTTGCCTGGATGAGTTAGAAAATGTATTTGTTTTATTTAAAGACTCTTCTTGTCACACTCTCTTGAACAGTGGCTTTTACAGGATGCCTGGACTTATTTTGTGTGCTTACATTGCTCCACAACATTTCAGTAAACAACATCAGTGTAAAAACTAAAAAAACAAACAAAGACAATGTACATTTGCTTGTTTAAACAGCAGAAATGGAGATTACGTGGGTAAATAAAACATATACTGTTAAGTTTCATAATGCACCAATTGTAGGTGACCTTTTAGTACTATGATATTCCAGTTTAAGTCTGCAGGCAGCTGTTTACAGACCGTTACTGTTCTGGAAAAAAGCGGTGTTATGTTGAAAGTAACAGTTCCATTGTGTAGTAAGCTGTGTGCTTCCTTTAAGCGTGTTTATGCCATATAATGTACCTTCATGGAACATTGCCAATATTTTGCCAACATAATGTGTCTGTTTTCATCAACTGTATTCATAAATGTTAAATTACCTATTAGGGGAAAGCTGTTTACATCTTGTTAATACCTGGAAACTTAGTAAATCAGGCACTGTTTAATTGAACGTATTTCCTGCATTTCCTACGTCGCCTTGCTATTGTTGTAGCATTATTTTTTTATATGACCCATTTTAGATTTTGGTTGTTTTTCAAATATTGTCTCTGTTTTTGCCTCCGTATATTATGTCTCTTGTGGCAGTGGGGTTCACAAATGTTTGTCATACTGTAATTAAAATGTGTATTTTATTATTAGATTGTAATATAGTAGAGCACTTCCTCAAAATATTATTTTCTTTAAAGGGCAGTATATCTGACCTATAAAGTACAGTATAATTTCATAGTATCTTGAAATGAAAGGACCCAGTCTGAAAGACTTAATTATACATATTAACATTAAGAAAATTAACTTAGACTGCCTCTTTTCTAAACCTTTACTGCTTTAATATACAAGTCCTTCCTAGGAGAATATGCCCACTGAACATGTTTATCCCCTTATATCCTCAATGGCCACACACCACTCCGACATCATGGCAGCATTGGCTCACACATCCCTCCGACATCATGGCAGCATTGGCTCACACATCCCTCCGACATCATGGAAGCATTGGCTCACACATCCCTCCGACATCATGGCAGCATTGGCTCACACATCCCTCCGACATCATGGCAGCATTGGCTCACACATCCCTCCGACATCATGGCAGCATTGGCTCACACATCCCTCCGACATCATGGCAGCATTGGCTCACACATCCCTCCGACATCATGGCAGCATTGGCTCACACATCCCTCCGACATCATGGCAGCATTGGCTCACACATCCCTCCGACATCATGGCAGCATTGGCTCACACATCCCTCCGACATCATGGCAGCATTGGCTCACACATCCCTCCGACATCATGGCAGCATTGGCTCACACATCCCTCCGACATCATGGCAGCATTGGCTCACACATCCCTCCGACATCATGGCAGCATTGGCTCACACATCCCTCCGACATCATGGCAGCATTGGCTCACACATCCCTCCTACATCATGGCAGCATTGGCCACACACCAACAGAAAACACCCCTCTTTATTGGCACCAGCACGACATGTTCACCCGATGACCTTGCACATACAGACAATGCATACACAGTCTGGCCAGCGCTTACAATCAGAGTAGACCGTTATTGATCACAATAATGGCATATCAATACTGATTATGCATATATACACAAGTTATACACGGTGTCAATGAACATAGGCAAAGCTCATGCACACAACATACCCACACTTACTATGTACACACAGCAAATATTGATATTCACACTAACTACTACAATAAGTACCAAACATACTTGTTGAATACTGCCACTGACCATACACATATACACACATCTTTAATGCCAATATATGCCACACATCCACACTGACCATGAATATACAGCCTACATATTGCATACCAATACACAATTAATAGCTACAGTGATCATGAACTTACTGTACTATACATATACACACCACTGTCCTCCTTAGCTAATATACCCCCATTCCCTTTTCTTTTTTCCCCCCCAACTCCTTTTATCATTAAAATACTAACTTGCTGGCTGTCTGGCTTAGATGTCATCGGAGGACACTTCTGTCCCAGCAGTCAAAGATTTCTATGCTCCTCAAGTGCAGGACATTATAGACAACCAAAAATAGTTGCCATCAAAATAAAGCTGCACCAGTTTCAAATAATGAAACCTTGAGAATGGGAGGCCAATGAGTTTTCACTTTGTGAAAACAATTGTTTCAAAATAATTATTTAATATAACATTTGCATGTTTTTTGAGTTTTTATAATAAGAGCCATGGAAATTATTATCTTTTATAAGGTGCCACAAGACTTCCACAGCGCCGTACATAGGAGGTTACAACAAAGTTACATAAATACGTACAGATAAGCAGAATAATGCGTGGTTGAGGTTAACAGAACAAATCCCACGACACACAAACAATACAGCACAAGTTAAAACGGACAGATAGTGGGCAGATATGAGACACTCGAGCACAGGACCCTGTCTTTGAGCGCTTACACTCTAAAGGGAAGGGATAATGACAGACAAAAGGAACAAAGACGAAACTGAGGCCACCATATAGGGTGGCCTCATAATACCACTGCTGGTCACATAATACCTCCTTAAGGACTGCATGTAGTCGATGTGTTGCAGTTTAGACAGCCCTGCCGTACATGTGTTGTTTGCTTACCAGCCAGTAGGAGGAGGTATTTTTCTTTTTCCTCTTATTGGCTGCTCAATAGGTAGAGCTGAGCGAACTGTATTTCTATGCGGAGTACTGACAGCCTGAGTGGTTCTCCCCATTCATCTGTCGCTGTCTGCTGGTTTTCACTTAAATTACTGCAGGCAGCAGCTTATACCCAAAGCCTGCCTGACGGAAAAGGGAGATAGTGAGTTTGCAGCAGAAATAGCCCTCACTGGTTACCCGTTGGACAGCTGCCCTCTATGTGATCAGTGGCTATTGACATAGCCTATACTTAACAAAAGAAAAAAACTTGTCACAGAGGTCAGCGTATAGTATATTTGGTATAGTAGCCATTAAATAACTTCTGTATTCCCTAGACAAAATATTTCTTTGTTTTGAATGAAGTTTGAGAATATTCTTGTTTGAGAATTTCACATTTTTCTCTAACCTTTCTGTGAATCATACATGAATTACTTTATTGAATTGTTTAAACAATTTGTTCTCCTCTGTTACCCCATAGATGTATTGTAGAAACAGAAAACCTTGAAGAGCGAGTGGTTGTTGTGAGTCGAATCATTGAAATTCTTCAGGTCTTTCAAGAGCTAAACAATTTTAACGGCGTACTTGAAGTTGTAAGTGCCATGAACTCCTCACCAATTTACAGGCTCGATAACACCTTTGAGGTGAGTATTATTTTCCTGTATTTGATGGGTACAGTTAAATAATCACATCATCATTGCAAAGTTTTATATTGAGGGTTTTTCCAGGACAGATGAAGCTTTTTTTAATGGTAATATACTGGGAAACACAGGCAAATAAAAATATTAGGAAGAAATAGATTTCGCCATTGGTCACTTTCACTCAATCAGATTGAGTTTACCGCAGACTTTAATTAAATATTTTTACTGACTATATACAGTTATAATATAGTTCTTTAATGTTCTCTTCGTTTTTCTTCAGCAAGTACCAAGTCGCCAAAGGAAGATTCTAGAAGAAGCTCATGAATTGAGTGAAGATCACCAAAAGAAATATTTGGCTAAACTCAGGTCAATTAATCCACCATGTGTGCCTTTCTGCGGTAAGTGTTTCTTCTTTGATTACCATGAAGTAGACACGTATGGGGGGGGAATCAAATAGCCGCAATGTCCCTCAGAACATCGCAGCCGTGGGATTTTTACAGAAATCTCTGCTGTAATGGTAAAAATGTGCAGCCACATCGTGGCTAATTGAATTCCCCCCATAGATGTTTTCGGAACAGTGTTAAAAAATGCATACATTGGACTTCAATTATCAGTGAATAATATTACTGAATATGTTGTATGTTTATTTCTTACCTCATTTTACTTCATGTAACATTTATTTCACCACTTTCTGCCTCAAATGAAATAAAAGCAGAATCATTGTTGATGTGTATAAATAATGAAAGGAAAGTGCGCGATGTTCAGGGTTGAAATCTCACCTCTTAAACCAGTAGGATTGCTGCAATCCCCGGCTATGCCTGTGTCCGCGTAAACCATTGCGCGTATGGATTTTTATGCTGAACTACAGCACTTGTTAATCTGTACATTTTGTTGTTGGGTCTCCCACAACTCATTTAGATTGTAAGCTCTTTCGGGGTGTTTTTTTTTTCCCCTGTCCTTATTATTCCCAATTTACATTGCTCGTTACTTAATTTTTTGTAGGGCTCTGCTAGGCACCATATAAATCTAATTGTACATGTATACCCGGAGTGGAGGCAGCAATTTTATAGGCTGAACAAACTACCTCTAATGATTTCACAATGGTATGGAATGTGCATTGTGAATTCATTTGGAGTTACAGATAAATTTGTGTGTCCGTCCCCCCCCCCCCCCCCCCTTTAATATTTTTCTCTAGAATTAGAATTGTATTTGTTTTACACAAACTGTTCTTTGATCCCCACACTTTTTTTTACGTTGTCTACTTTTGTGTGTTATATTTTATTTTTTGTCAGCAGTTGACAATATATTTCTAAATACCACAGCAAACTAAATAAATGCTGATACCAAAGCAGCAACGAGCATAATCTGTTACTGAAGAGCAGAGAGAGATGAAAGGTGTGTGCGGGGCTCTAATGTACAGCTCTGGTTTTTCTCTACTTTAGGAATTTATTTGACTAATATTTTAAAAACAGAAGAAGGCAATCCTGATTTTCTGAAGAGACATGGGAAGGAACTGGTGAATTTTAGCAAAAGGAGGAAAGTGGCCGAGATCACAGGGGAGATACAGCAGTACCAGAATCAGCCTTACTGTTTACAGGTAGAGGCTGACATCCGGGTAAGTTGACATTATATTGTGACATCTTGGTTCTGAAGTAGGGAAACAATTGTACCCAACTTGGTTATTACGAAGTGAAGAAGTATTCCATTCCTATGAGGTGTAAAAACACTATTTTAGCTTATATGAGATAGTAAAAGAAGTTTTATGATAGTCTTAATATACATATGAGCCACTCCAATCCTGGAGAACAGACTTCTGTGAAACTCACTTTACATGCACCATGTAGGCCCACTCTGTACCTGCCTGAAGGATGTTGCGGTTTAAACATGTATTGATTGTTCTCCTTTATGTTTCTAGCTGTTGTAGCTGAATCAAATAATTTAGTGTTTGATATATAGATATAACCTAATATGGAGCTGTAAACAAAAAGAACAATTGTAATCTTAAAGTGGAAATAAGAGTGATTTATAAGAAAGTGGCTTAACTTGTTAATATAGGTTTCATGTCTTTAAAGCATGTATATTTACCTCCAGTTAGCACCATATGTCAGTCATATTTTATCCTACAAACTGACCTAAACTGCTTGATTAATTTCAGAGATTTTTTGAGAATTTGAATCCAATGGGAAGTGATGCAGAGAAGGAATTTGAGGATTATTTGTTTAAGAAGTCTTTGGAAATTGAGCCACGAAATGCAAAGACTTTGCCAAGATTTGTAAGTAGCTCTTAGCTGTACAATCCATCCCCATGCACTTTTTACGTTTACAACTTCCTATTGAAGTAAGATCATTTGCAATTTATTTTAAAAAAATTCTGTTCTATTTCCGTGGGAAGATAAGTATAGATTAAAGATGATTCTACATGTGATCTGGACTCTTCAGTCAACTTGTACCAAGTGACATAGCGAGTTTCTGAGACAGATATTATTGCAGTTACTTTGTTTCAACAATATTACTACATTCTGAAAATGGTTAATCCTTAGTTCTGCAAAGAAACTGCATGGTGTAAAATTGTTTTAAAACAGAAAACAAAATTGCAAATTTTATCATTTGGGATAAGTGTTAAACAAATGAGTAAAGATATAAGATCAGTTTACACAAAACAAGTGCTGCTGAACTTTTGACAATTGTTTTGTAGTAGATTGTGACTTTTGTGAAAATGTTTTTCAGCAAAAAAAGTACACTTATCCACTGAAGTCACCTGGTGTGCGGCCGTCAAACACAAGACCAGGTACGATGAGGCACCCTACACCATTGCAGCAGGAACCAAGGAAAATCAGCTACAGTCGCATCCCTGAGAGTGAAACTGAAACTGTAGCATCTGCCCCAAACTCTCCTCGGACGCCCTTAACGCCACCTCCACCATCTGCGGCATCCAGCACCACTGATGTCTGCAGTGTCTTTGATTCAGACCCATCAAGTCCCTTTCATTCACGTAGGTGCCATGTTTTTACATGTTTTCTTCAGTTTGTTTGATCAGTGGTTGCACACTGCTGTAGCTTTTTGGCGTTTTCCTGGTTATCTGGTAATTGCTTCACTCCCATGTTTTTTACATCCTTCTCTGTAATCAGCCGCGTTCTGTCTCATGCATTGTCCTTTAATGACAGGATGTACAGGGTGTGCATACGGATAATGTCTTTGATCATATTCTTGAGTTAAATATGGTTAGATTTTATAATCCCAATCTTAAGGAATTAGAAATTTATACCTATACAGACACAGTAGCCTTTGTCTTTTTTTACATTTTATTTTCTTAGTGGAATCAAAATGGATTTAGTTGGGAATTCTTATCACTGTTCGACACAAATCACTCATGTAAAATAAGGAAAACACTATAAAGGTTTGGCTTAATTACCAGTAAAGAAAATGCAATAATTCTTGATATAAGTATCCCCCTTGGTAGAACCATTTTCACTCACAATCACAGCTGAGTCAGCTTGTTTAATGCTCTGCCAGCTGTGCAGAGTTTAGATTAAATTATTCCACAGATTCTCAATAGAATTTAGGTTTGGGCTTTCTATCCAGAACACTGGGTTTTTTTGTTTGTTTTTTTTATGTAAACCAGTGTAATCTGACTGTACTGTACGCTTGGGGTCATTGTCCTGCTGGAATATAAATCTTCATCCAAGTCTTGGATCTCTTGCCCACTGCAGCAGGTTTTGTAAGTTTGTATTGAAAGTTTTGTACATAAAAACATGTGAAAAATAGCAACAAAATTAAGAGGATAACATTAATAAGGAAATGCTGCATCCTGACAAGGGAGAGCACTGGGATTTATCTGAATTCGGTCAATCTAATTTACCTCTATAACAAGTGTTCCAGGCCATGAAGCAGAAAAGTATCTCCATAGCATTATGCTCCTGACTCCTTGAATCACTGTGGACATAATGCTCTGAGAATGATGGGCAGTGTTAGTATGGCAGACATGGTACCTAGTGTTGAGGCCAAAAACTTCAATTTTGATTTCATCTGTGAATCTACTTCAACTTATATGGGGCACATGAGTATATGTGTGCATGTGTAATTAAAAACTTTAGAGGGGTTTTTGTGGATGGGGGGGAGGCGGTTCTTTCCATGATCTAATAAAAAAGTATAAAAGGGGTGAGTAGTTTTTCATGAGACTGTATTTGCACACTGCATATTTGAATAATGTTAATGTAGCAACATTTTATGTAGTGCTGCATAATTAAAAGGCACAAAAACACTGTGTATGAATACAAAACAAAGCAAGAGTGTAACGTTTATATTTTTCTCTTTTACGTATTCACTTCACACAGCAGTATGTATTAATTAAAAGTGCTGAACCTGTTGTATCCTGTGTAAACAATGTAAGTAATCTCAAAATTAATAGCAATGCACACGCATATGTGGAGACCTCCCCAAACTACTGAAGGAGCCAGCAACTCTCCCAAAGAGCACTTGCCTGCTCCAATCTGTGTAATGGTTTACTGCTGTGAATGTCAGAAATTGCATGATCAATCAACTTTCTCTTTTCCTACGTCCCCTCTGGCATCGCCTGGAAGCGAGGTTGGAAAATTAGTCAAGTATAATTTACATTGAGATTATGGTGTTTCATTGCCACCTGGTGGCCAGATAGCTCCTTAGTCTGTATACCAGCTTATTGTCTGTAGCACTTATCGTTCACCTTTATAAACCATGTATGAATTAATATTTGAATTGGAATTCTCTTAGGTTCCGCTTCAGTATCTTCAATTAATTTCCCTAAGAATTGTGATGATATGCAGGTTCCTCCACCTGTTCCTCCTCGCAGACGACCAGAGTCGGCCCCAACAGAGTCCTCCCCCTCAAAGGTAAAAGCAGAATCTCATTCCTATAACTACATGGTGTATATATGATAATATTGCCACTCAAATGATAGGTACTCCCATATATCCATGGATTTTAGTTGCTGTCCATAGTATTTAGTAGAAAATGTTTCAGGATTTTAATTTGCAATTTATAGGATACAAACTGTGTAATGAGGTCAAAAGCCCCTCAGTTCTTCTTTACTCCCACCCCACTTCTAGAGGGGAAGTGCCAGTTTTGTAAGTGCCCTTGGCCAAAGGCTGAACACCACATCAGTGTCCCGTATCAAAATTTGTGGTAAGGCCTAGCGATGCCGGTCTACCCTCTTGAAGCCTCTTATGACCAAACGCAGGGAGACTGCACATATGCAGAGCAGACCAAAATGAGGTGGGGTATATTGCATCTACCACTTTTTCTGTCTCATAGCATGAAGGTGGCTGGATCAAGGATGGTCTCTCGGAGACACAACTGCTGGTAAACATTCTGGAGATCCATATTTTCATATGCTCGGCAGCGGTAGACTCTCCTCTTGAGGAAAAAGGCTGTCTTGACATATTCTGTCTGTGCTACCCAGGAAGTGGGCTATAATCACCAGTTTGGCAACTGTACCCCAATCGTAATGCATAATTCTGCTGTGGGTTGAACAGATGGTTTCTGCTTTGTCTTTATTTATATTCTTGTGTCAGCACTTTGAAGGCCAACTTTTACAGCCATAAGCCACTGGATCTTGCAACTTCCTTCCAAACATCATCTACCAACTTGTAACTTGCTGGAGTCTTACAAGACCTGTCAATTGTATTACCATTTTTGGCACTGCTTCCCAAAGTGTTGCGGAAGCAGCTACTGGATTTGCAACATTGGACCTGATGCACAGATCTTGTGACATTGTCAGCAGATCTCCCATTGCACTTTATGCTGCATCTGAACCAGTTGTCTGGGTTATTTGCTTTATCATAGCCTCATTAGATTGGTTTGAATGACATGAATCTTGATATTGCATCTCAAGGGATTTGTGTACTCTTTCAATAAATGAAAGCCGGTAAATTCTAAGATCTGGAATTCTTACATCTAGTGCTGTCTCCGCCATTACTGGCCCCTCACATGCCTTCACTGTCTTTAGGAGAGACCAGAAAGTTCAGGCACCAGCCTTTTTTTAGTGCTGTTTAAGAAGCAGATGGCTGTGATTCTGGAGGTTGAAATTTCTTTAAATGGATGGCACATACTCATCATCCTTTTCAGCAGTCAAATCACCAGTGGGATCTTAGAGACAGAAGGACCCATTCTAAAGGCTCAAATTGTCGTCTTTAATCAGGCAGTTTATTTTGGCTTGTAGAGTCTCAGAACTGCTGGTGCTTTCTAATGCATCCTTTCTTATGGTTTTCCATGAGGACAAGTGGTACTTCATACTATCCTTTTATTGATTAATGGTCTTTGGGTTTCATGTGAGCTAGGATGTTGCATCTCCTTGCCTTTCCCATAAATCCCCTATCCTTCTAAGGATTCCAAAATCCAAATTCTGTACCTGAAACAACAAAACTCAACACAACACAAATGCTTATGCCTGCACTCCATCCAAGTCCTTTTTGGTAGTTTTTGAAGGAAATAGAATGGCAAGGTTGCTTCTAACCTATCCATTTACTGGTGGGTTTACTTCACAATCCATCTGGTATTTCCTCTATATAATAAATTGTTTCCACTGGGTGATGGCCCATATCACCAAGGTAGTGTGACCTCACTGGGTCTGTAAACACAGGACAACAGCTGAGCAGTACTGAAAAAGGCCATCACAGTAGATGTTCAACAAATCTTTGAATGTTTTAATTTCTGAAGAGATGAAACAAATGTACTGCCCGTGGTGTCCTTCTAGGAACCACACATGTCCTCACTAACACAAGATGAAGTACCTCCATTAGTAATCTGGGTCTCTGCAGTTGCTGATGGGAAAAGTGGATTTACCTAGCCGTTTAATCTGAGAAGTGCCCTGCTAGCTTCATGGCAAAGGACTCATCAGGAAATAAAAATCTCTTGTTATAATTGTTGTGTAATCTCAGATTTAGATTTTGCAGACTAGGGATTATAATCATATTGTTTCTCCTAGTGTGCAGTATGGTGCATGAGATACTGAGGGCAAAAATAAAATGCCATCATAAAAGGAATATACTGACTGTTTAACAAATTATATATATTTTTTATGAACTGTTTTTATTGAAATCAATAAGTATCAAGTACAGCCAAAAACCCATTGTAAAGTAAACATTCCAAGTACAATGAGAATAAAAAAAGGGGGAGGGAGGGGGTATAAAACTTAAATTCCCTCAAATAGTCCTTGTAACTTTGCATTTTTATTTTCGTTCGCTATAATTTGAGTATAAATGCTGGGCATAATGTTTGTTTCTGTTCATTTTATTTTCAGATTATGTCTAAACATGGGGACAGCCCTCCAGCAATACCACCACGACAACCCACGTCAAAAGTATTCTCCCCACGGTACCCAATGTCTGACCGCTCCTCAGTCTCTGAAGGACCTGAGAGCCCTCCACTTTTACCACCACGGGAACCTGTACGTACTCCAGATGTCTTCTCCAGCTCTCCACTACACCTTCAACCACCTCCACCTGGACGGAAAAGCGAACATCCCACCACTTTCTTTCCCTATAGCCCTTCACCATTCAGCTCACCTCCACCACAGACTCCATCCCCCCATGGAACAAGAAGACATCCCTCTTTAGTAGTGCAAGATCTAGAACTTGTGACTGGTCCTCCTGTCCCACCCAGACAAAGCACTTCTCAACCTATTCCGAAACTTCCCCCAAAAACGTATAAAAGGGAGCCTCCGCATCCATCTATCCACAGAGATGGACCCCCATTGTTGGAAAATGCCAATTCATTATAATACACTAAAAGCTAAAAACTTGTGTTTCTTCAAAAACAAAACATTCATGAAAGGATTAAACTGTAACTGCAAAAAATGCCGTGAATTTAAACCGAATTAAATGACAGAAGGGACATCCTGTCTCCTTGCTATTCCGCTTGGATGCATATTACACCATTAAAAAAAAAAAAAAAAAGACTTTGTTAAGCAGGAGTAAGTGTTTTGCAAACCGTTAATGATTAACAGCAAAATAGTACAGATGGAAACCGCCATGTTATGGCCACACATTGTTGAAGAGATTCAAACTAGAGAATATTATGCACTTTTTATTATATATATATATATATATATATATATATATATATATATATATATATATATATATATATATATATTTACACATACATACACACACACTAAACAGGGATATTTATATCCTACTTAAATTCTCTTTTGCTTCGTGCCTCTGCTTTAAAATTGTTTTCTAAAATCACAAGAAGCTATGTGATGACTATCTGTGGTACCCAACTTTATAAAAGTAAAGTATAGCGTTGTATTGCCCATTCAGTTTACAAAGTATTCCATGAGTTCTATTGGTACCTGCCTCACCAAAGAGGTACTTTTTTTTTTTTTATTTTACATTTTTTAATTATTTTTTTTTATTTTTTTTATAAACACATGATTATTGTGCCAGTTAAAAAAAAACAAAAAACGGACATTTTAGCTGGAAAGAATGTGTAATTATTGCCTTCAAACAGGAGAAACAGTCTTATCATTAAAGCAGTAGCAAAGCTATGTGTGGCATTTTCTGCTTGCGTTGTTTGATGACGTTAGAAGGATGATAATATTAATAAGTTTGATCAAAACACTAAACAGCACAAAGTACACAGCACTGAACAATGTTAATTAATTTAAATCAGTCTATCCCTAGTGGATAGTACAATCAAAATTCCCTTTCATGTGCACACACTAGGGCTAGCTTGGTCAGAAACTAGTATGTTTTTTGGACTATGGTAAAAATTGGTGGAAACCCACACAAATGCAGTAAGAACTATGCAGATATTACCCTGGTTAGAATCAAAACCAGCACAAAACCAGCACTACTTGTGTCCTCCTGTATTGTTGTTTTATGTAAAGTTGTGTGGCAGTTTATATATTAGGACATCTTGTGCTTATTGCATTTGGGTACAATTACAATAATACTCAGCCCCTCCTTGATGATGAGGTATCATGAATAGTAGCTGAAGAACCAGTTCCAAGTGAAATGTGTGAATTGAAGGCACTACAAAAGGGTCCACCAGTAAACATAGCCATAGGAGCCCACTGCTGACTTAAATGAATATTTATATACTGTAGTACATACATTTATATACTATAGCATACAACATTAAAAATGTTTGGGGACAGTTTTTGGTGTTAGTCACTTTTCTCTGCAACTTTCGTGGCCAGTCCACGTACAGTGGGTGCTGCCTTCATAAATTGTTGGCTATTACATTTAGACAGATATAGTAGTGAGCACCTGATACACAGGATATTGTATGCAATATTCGTTTTATACGTTGTCTGAAACATGCATAGTAATTCACTTACCGTCTCACTATATGAGGAGGTGCTTTTTATGATGAATTCTGATACAAATGGTTTATATATAATCTAAACTGTTTGTGACTGTTTTGTGATTTATGTTAGTTACATATCAACACATACAACTCTCCATATTTGGTCTGATTTGGATCTTTTCTGTACATATTCACTGTATTCAATGTGGTCTATTTAAAATCAGGTTAATGAAAATGTTTATTTCTCATTCATCCTATTTGGGGGGGAACTACTTAACCTTAGGTTATAGAGGGTGTTTGTGTTGGAGTAAGGCACTAATTCTAAACTTAAACTCTATGAATTCCAGCTCCTCCCCTTCTATACCACTTTACCAATCGCTCCTCTGTGTTTTCCTTTGTGTCCATGGACAACGGTACCTTTCTTTTTAATTACTTTATTTTACTTAATTGTACTTACCTCTGTCTGCTGCAGACTGCGCCTATGAGAACACCACTTCTCTGCTGCTCCCCTCTTATTGAAATGGCTCCCAAGGGGGAGGTCAGCAGGACAAGATAGTGATTGTGGACCCCATGGCAACGAGTGTCAGCTACACTGGACTGCACCCCAGGAGCTGGGGCACCTATCATCACAGCTTACAGCGGTCCAGGGATTCAGTCCTCTGCAATACAGAATAGCACAGGTCGTCGGGAAGGAGGGTCAGGTAGGGAACCACCTAAAAGTCAGCAGTGCACTAGGAATAGACCTGGCAGAAGGAAGGACAGTGCCATACCTGACCTGGGCTAGCAAGGGAGGTGCCTTTCCCCAGTGTATCATGTCCTCGTTAGGCTTTTGATGAGGAAAGCTCTTCAGAAATCAGTCTCCTGATCACTTTAGTGGTGCTAGAAGTTAAGAAACTGTTTTGCCTTGGAGCATTTGATATATAGAACAGTCTATTCTTAGAGACGATGTGGGCTATGTGTGTGCTCTCCTTTCTGGAATATTTGGTTGAAAACTGCTTCTATTGCCACTCTGTTCAGTCATGGTACTCTTCCTTAAGGATATCCGATATTGAATTTATTTAGCCACTGTGTTCTGTCACTTTACCCTTTTATTAATTTTACATTCATACCGATTGCATTTAGAAATACTGTTTTGGTCTGGCTCTGCAATAGCACCTCACAAAATTGTGGTGCTCTACTGGGCAGTATGTGTGTATGGATTTGCACACATCACATCTCTTTCTCTCCCATCACAGAGCTGACAAGGTGTGCAGTGCATTCTGTGGAGGTAGGTGAACACATTGCAAAAGCTTGAAAACTCTAGTACAGGAGTTGGCACAAGTGTCCTGCAGCTGGAGAAGTTGTTGGAGACCTCGACATCCAATAAGCATCAAGGACATTCCCATGTCCATTTTATGTAGGTTCAATATCGTAACTCCTCTCAGGAGGAAAGTGAGATTATAAAAGTCTCTTCTGATGACCTGACAGGATTGTAGGATGATTCATCCAGCAGGGAGGTGGTTGAAGAACTGATGATAGCAATTAGACAAGCCCTCAAGTTTCAGGATGCAGAGGCACCTAAGTTTCTGGATATCTCCTTACTCAAAAGGAAAAATAACCAAATTGTTTATTTTCATTCATCCCTCAGTTGACTGAACTTCTGGGTGAAGCTTGGCATAAACTATATAGGGGGTTTCAGGTTCTGTAGAAGTTTTTACTTTCCCTTCTTGGAAAAAGATATAGGAAAATGGGAGATTCCACCAAGAGTGAATGACCCCATTACCTGTCTTACAAAATCCACCTATTTTCCAAACACTGTGCTTTCCTTCAAGGAATCAAACAGAATATGTGAGGACATTTTGAAATCTCTCTTGTAGCAGCAGGATTGGGAACATCTTTCAGGCCACAGGAGGAGAGAGACCCTTTCTCCCAGTTAAGGCACCAAAGCCAAAAACATCCAGAGATTTTGCTACTTGCATTTTTCTCTACAAGGGGTCTGTTACCAAAGATGTAAGCAGAAAGATCTTTGGTGGGACTGCATCTTTACTCTTTTGGGAGCAATGGATCAGGTACTCTTTGGACTTGTGGTATAGAGGCATATAGAAAGAGGTTACATCTTGGGATCTCCATACAGGTTTTTCTTCACACCCCTCCTGAGACAATAATAAAAAAAACCCCAGGAGGCTGGCTCTTCAAGGGGTCATCTAGTCTCTATTGTTAGGAGTGATTGTCCCACTTCCAAAAGAGTAGGAAGGTTTGGTTTATAGTCAAACCTAATTCTACAGAAACCAGGCTTGACTTTTTTTTTTTTTTTTTTTGCCCATTCTGAATCTGAAGTCCTTAATCTTGCTTATGTTGGACAAATCCAGGATGGTGTCCATTTAATCAGTCATAGCCATGGAATGAAATAAATTTATCACCTCCATGGACATAAATGATTCATATCTCCATATCCCAATCTGGGAGTGACATTACAGCCTTCATAGGTTTGCAGTGGGAAAATCACATTACTAGTTCAGAGGGCTTTTCTTTGGTCTGATCACAGCACCTAAAGGTTATTCACCTAAGTTATGGGTGTTAGTGCAGCTCTTTTTTTTTTTTTTTTAGGTCAAAAGGGATGTTCTTTCATCACTAAATTTTTGCAAGGGTATGGGGTACAGAACATAAGGGAGTCAATAAAATGGGGAGGGAGACGAGGGGAGTCTCCTGAGAGGGATGGTGATGTAATTGCTCAATGAGTATTACAACACAACATAATCCACAGATGATACTATACAAAAGAAAAGAGGAGATATTGTCAATCCTTTGTAGAGAGAGTAAACATGACATTGCCCAATGCAAAAGTATAAACCTTCCCAGGTACAGCACAAATAAAACAATAAACTACTAATCGTCCTGGGGGGAATCAGATAAGGTTTGAGGTGACTGTGTAGGAGAGGGGGAAGGGGATCCTCCATATGCCCCAACTCCCTTTGTGACATACCCGTGCCAATTAAACTACTTCATGATGGGGGTCGAAGCAAAGGTAGATTAGGATTAGATTAAGGCCTGTCGATCGTCTCCATCTCGAAACTGCTGGATTTTAGAGATGATTCTAGACAAGGTAGAGGAAGCGTCAGCCTTCCAATTTTGAGCTATCGCTGCTCTGGACGCTGTTACGATATGACACAGGAGACATCTGTCATGTTTATGGACATAGTTGGGATAAAGATGGAGTAGTGCCATGCCTGGATCCATGACAGTGTGCCCCCCGCCCCCCTCCCCAAACAGTGGTAATGAAATAAAAAACCTCTTGCCAAAGTGGCCGTATGATGGGACATGTCCAAAAGACGTGAAATATATCAGCTGTTTGGTTGCATTGACGCCAGCATGGTTTCCTTTGGGAGGGCCACATAACATGGAGCCAGGCTGGGGTGAGGTATAATCTGTTAACCAGTTTAATGTGCATCTTTGTGTGATTAATATACTTAGATATGCGGTGCGAAGTAGTGTAAATAGTTTCCTGCTGTGGGAAAGGTTAAGGTGGATACTTTGTGGGTACTATGAGAGAGTGGAGATACTGATGCCAGAAAGTTATTCCCATCCCCTGTTATGGCCTTTTGTCAGTC
This sequence comes from Mixophyes fleayi, assembly GCF_038048845.1. Taxonomy (NCBI): domain Eukaryota; kingdom Metazoa; phylum Chordata; class Amphibia; order Anura; family Limnodynastidae; genus Mixophyes; species Mixophyes fleayi. Next base: position 283,414,789 of record NC_134404.1, on the reverse strand, counting down.
TGTCAACCACAGGGGTAGGAGGTAGAGATGGAGTGTGAGGCGTCTTGTAGGCTGAGCTTATCCTGTTGCAAATTTGAGCGTACTTAAATATATCTTTAGTAGGCATATTAAAATGCTCCTGGATATGGAGAAAAAGATCCTGAACATAAAGATCATTTAGAGGTCAGTCCCTTAGAGCACCAGGGGGTGAGATTTGAGCTCCGGGATAAGTTGAGAAAGGGCCTGAAGGGAGATATTACGAGTTGCAAATGATAGTTGAGAATGTCGGTTCATTAATCTATCCCACATCAGCAGAGCATCTGAGATGGAGAGGAGACGACAGGAGGGATATAGGCGAGCATTTTTAGTGGTCCGCAGCAGGTCTCCTAAGAGAGAGTAGGAGCCCTGTTCCCAATCTACCCATGGCTTTGCATTAGGAAGGAGAGACCAATCTCTGAGGTAGTTTACGATGCAGGCCTCTTGGTAGAGGGCTAGATTGGGGAGTGCCAACCCCCCTTGTTGCTTAGGGATGGTCATATGTTGGTAAGTCTGAAGGGGACATTTTTGTTTCCTTACATACGATGGCATCAATTTGTAAAAAAGATCCATATAATGTTTGGGTACAACATAAGGGATATTATGAAAGATATACATTAATTTTGAGAGAAGCATCATCTTAAATCTAGCAATATGGCTCAGCCCTTAATCAATACCTGGGTGCTTATTGATAAAAATAAACTGCATCTCTTGTCCTAACTAATTTGATCTTGACAGTGGAAATGCTGGAATCGAATAGCAGGGTCAAAAATCCAGTCTTGTTCCAGCCCAGATTTTTCTGGGTCTCCTTTTAGATATCAGTTGCCAAAGCAAGAAGCGAATGGCATTGTTATTGGAGGCAGTGAGTTTGCACTCAAAATTCTAGCCGGGAAGTCATGGTCCAACTGTCATTTGGCAACACAGTTTAACAGACTGTATCCACACACTCATCAGTCTTGTTTGTGGTGGTTGAAAATCTCAGCAAGTCAAGGCCACACATAAACATTCTCGAGCTAAGAGTGGCGGTAGTGGTAAGCGCAGTCACTGATAAAGGCCAGGGAAATTCAATTTCATCAGACAATGCCATTGTGGCATATATAAATCACCGGGGAGGGGACCATTTGGCAGTGAAGGATACAGCCAAAACATTACTCCTGGATTGAACAACAATCTCCACTGTATGTATCACAATGGTGAACAATTGGGAGGCCAACTTCTTGAGCTGGCCAGCTAGAGGTTTTTAATTTCTGACATGATAGCCTCTTGGCTGGATTACAAAGTAGCTTGGTGCTGTGCAAGAACAAGGGATCTGAAGGCATTCATAGTGGAGGCTACTTCTAAAAGAAGATCTGTGTCACAGTCCATTTTAGGAGGGTAAACCATATGACGATGTCTCCATGAGTGATGAAACATGCATGAGTAATCTGAAAAACCTTTTCAGCTCTTCTACCGTGATGTCTCTATTCAAATCCCCCAAGTTTTTGTGAACTGGGGCAATGCACTAAATAGAGTCTCAAGTTGTTATTTACAATGAGTTTATAGAGAGTAGATATCGCGCAGGAGGGAGGTGAAGTGGATATGCATAGAGCCTCAAAAGCAATGAGGTGTCTTCAAACTACCTGAATTCAGTTACAGGAGATAGAAAGTGGTGTATCTGTAAGTCTTTCTAAACTCTCTGTGGACCCGATTCTTTAAGGAAAGTGCAAATTTTTTTTACTTAAGTTTTCTCCTGGACAAAACTGTGTTATAATGCAAGGGGTACAAATGTTGTTGTTTTTTTTTTTCATTTTGCACGTAAGTTAAGTACTGTTTTTTGTTTCCTAGATCAATTTTAAGTTTCAGTATACAAATAAGCTATCAAGTATTTGTGTGCTACATGAAAAAACAGCCAGTATTTAACTTATGTGCAAACTAAAAAAATAATTTGCACCCCTTGCATTGCAACATGGTTTTGTACAGAAAACTTAAGTAAGAAATCTTTCTTACTTCTTTCTTATTTCTTACTTAACTTCCTTAATGAATCAAGTAAGTAAGGTAATTCTTACTTTGGATTTTAGCAAATCGGCAGACACCCTTTGAGTTCACCACTTGGCCCAGCCAGAAGACCCCAGCTTGGAGCCATGTTTGGAAGGCAGGTTTGTTCCCGGGAAAAAGATTGGATTTGCGAAGAAGTATGTGAGAGGAGAGACCCTAGAGGAAATATAATGATTAGAGGTAGGCTCGGCAACCAAGGGACTATCTCTGAGGGAAGTTGAAGAAAATGTTCTTCAATGAAAGCCCATTGTTCTCATCCATTCTAAAGTTCTGTTTATCATTATAGCTTGGTAGTAGCTGGATATGTGCAGAAGTTGGTGACCGCCTAAATGTTCATGCCGATACATCTAGGAGGAATGCGTATTTGTAATGTTTGCATCAGGTAATGGGGTTTACGGTAATATTTTTATGTTGACCACAGTAATTCTCCCAATCCACGATAAGCGTTTAGAATGCTCATTTTTATAATCCACTTGTAGGGCAGCTAAAAAGGGAAGAAAATTAGAGTGATAAAGCTGTGAGAGATCACTAGTAAAGCAAACCCCTGATATTTAAGGTGGGATGGGTGCCACTGAAAGAGTAATTTGCAACTATCTGGGTTTGAATATTTCGTTTTGAAATTTAAGAGACTCACAAATATTTGGAACTCGGTTACCCCGCTGGGGAGTGTGGTCACAGGATAGGAGATGCTAGTAAGTCATCAACAAATAAAGCCAACTTGCATTCTTGGTCTCCCATGCTGATCCTAACTATATTATGATTAGCTCTAATGGCCCGAGCAAAGGCTTCCATGCATAAAACAAAAATCAATGGCAAAAGCAGAAATTCCTGGCTAGTGCCATTAATAATATTGAACGGCTCTGGTAAGGATCCATTGATCTTTATCCTATCACGGTGGCTTAGTGGTTAGCACTTCTACCTCACTGCACTGGGGCCATGAGTTTGATTCCCGACCATGGCCTTATCTGTGTGGAGTTTGTATGTTCTCCCCGTGTTTACGTGGGTTTCCTCCGGGTGCTCCAGTTTCCTTCCACATTCCAAAAACATACTGGTAGGTTAATTAGCTGCTATCAGATTGACCCTATTCTCAGTCTGTGTGTGTTAGGGAATTTAGACTGCAAGCTCCAATGGGGCAGGGACTGATGTGAGAGAGTTCTCTGTACAGCAATGCAAAATTAGTAGCGCTATATAAATAGCTTCTGCTGATAATATCAAAAACATTATTGAATAAATAGGTAACTACAGTAACTATACAGCTCAAAAACAGTAGTATATTAATGTTAACTGCATCTCATAAGTATGCTAAATACCTCAAATTGGAAACTGGAAAGAAGACAGAAAAATACAAGGAGCCGAGACCAAGTCTTCTATAATAATAATAACTGACCATAGCAAACACAGAGAGAGCAGACATATCTCATAACCCAAATAACTTTAGACATTTTAACAGTGCAATAATCAGTATGATAGAAGGGAAATGGTATCAGAAATATATCACCCATGTGGAAGGAAATGTCAACTCTCAGAATGTCCCTGTGAGGAAAAAACAGTCATGGAGGCTCATCGGAAGAAAAAAACAACCAAAGAGATAACTTCATGGATAGTAGTGCAATAAGACAGAGGGGAGGACAGATATGTTCAGGGCTCTCCAGGGGCACATGGGCTTATCGCCTTATTTGTTTTTTAAGGACGTTGGACTGTATGTAATTGTGTCTCTTCGGTCAAAAGGACATAGAGTCTCAAGTTGGCAGAGGGAATCAGTCCACAAAGGGAGGTCAATCTTGGTATGCCCAATGTAGAGTAGAACAGATCTGATGGAGATCAAAGAGTGGCCGTCTTCCCATTGTGAACCACTTGTAAGTTAAGCAGGAAACCCCAGTGTTATTTTAGGTTGTTCTTGTGTAGTTCATCTGTGAGAAGTTTAAGAGCTTTGCTGTGTACCATTATAAGTCCTGAAAGATTGAAGTTGATTCCATTAGGTTGGTCCTATTGTCCAAATCATCCATACAGGCCTTTAGGGATCGCAGCTCAAGAACTTGTGAGGAGACAGTTATCCTGTGGTTAAGATAAAAGTGATCCGAAGCCTGTTTACCTTCTTCGTTGCTTAAGGTGTCTTGGTGGTTCTGCTTGGTCAGGAGGGTTTTCATTTATGACATTGAAAATGCAATTTTCACAAATCTCTCCAGAAACCAATTACGTCACTTCTAATGGCCATAGTGAAAATGACGGTTTTAAATCGGCAATGGCCAGATCTGCCTGGATTACATTATACAGGCGGTGGGTCCGAACATTACCGCTTTAAAACTGGCATTTTCACTCTGGCCGTTAGAAGTGATGTACCTGATGTACCGTATTTCCCCATGTATAGAACGCTCCATTGTATAAGACGCACCTTCATTTTTTCTCCGAAATGTAAAAAAATATATATTTGCTGTTAAAAAATTTTGTTCCGTTCAACTGAAGTGTGCTGAGATTGTGCAGCAGCCTGCCAGCACACTCTCCCTGCAGGTCCATTCGGCAGAGAGACAGGGAGAGTGTGCTGGCCAGCTGCTCTGACTGCAATCAGTTGGCACAAGTCGCCGGAGGGAAGGGACAGAGGTTGTGTTGCTTGCTCTGCGCTATGGATCAGAGCAGCCGGGCAGTACACTCTCCCTGCCTGTGTCTGCTGCAAGCCCCTCAGCACACTATAGCGGAACAGACCTGCCAATCGCACCCCCCTTCCCCCTCTGGATCCCCCGCTTCCCCTGTATAAGACGCACCCCGTTTTTAGACCCTACATTTTTTTAAAAAAGGTGCGTCTTATACATGGGGAAATACGGTAATTTCTTCCTGGAGAGATTTGTGAAAGGCGCATTTTACATGTGCTGGTCATTAAGCGTGGGGGAAATAGTGACTGTCTGTTAGATTGTAAGTCTAGATTTTTTGTTTGTCGCTCTTACAGTCTTCGCTATTTTAACGTAGCTGTAAGGTGTGTTGGCATTCTGACAGCTGAATAAAACAACCACACCCTTTGTCCCCAGGAGAGAATGATATATCACTGCAGCAGATGGAAATTACTGCCAAAGCAGTGAGGCACAAGCTACAGCGGCCTGAAGGACAGAAGATCCACTGAAAAGGGAAGGCAGATAGAGGCTTGTCTACCTCGGCACCTCAGGAAGGTGACGGCTGTGAGGAAGGCTGGCCATGGGTAATGTTTGCAGCTCCGCTGCTCCGTGCAGTCTGCTTAGATGGGGCCTCTCAGGAGAATACCGCTGCACCATCAGAAAGTCCAGCAGAGAGCTGGCTGGACATCCAGGCATCTGGAGAAGTAAGGACAATATCCAAGTGGGGAGATAGGCAGGAAGGCCGTAGAGTGCCGATCAGGCCACTGACAGATATTGTTAGGCGCACAGCAGTGCAGATATATGATTGGAAGAGACGACACAATCCAACGTGTTTATGGGGGTCCGGGTGCCGACTTTGTGGGGAAGCCGTTACAAGAGGTGTATCAAACAGCTTGGTGTGTCACTTGTGATAGGCCCCAAGATGATCTCTTAAGAATTTTCCGGGCTGCAGTTGGGAAATCTGCAAATGTGTGGACCCTATGTCAATATAGCCCTCTAAGGGTGGTAAAGTATGCAATTCAGGGTAGGGGAGACCCCGATGTTGGTAGATTTTGTGTGAGTCTGCCAAGAGCTCATGTAGAATGCATCCTCTCTCCTCGGCAACTATTATATCCCAAGGTTAAGCAGTGTCCCCCAAATGGATTCAGACAAATGGCTTTTATGGTAAGTACTAAAATCCTCTTTTTGAAATGCCATGTTGGAGCATCTATTCATACATGTGAAAGTGATAAAATTGTCTCCTATCCTGATTAACATATATATGTGTAACAGTCTTTGATATGAGGCTACCATGACATATCTCAAATCCTCTGACAGGGTAGCTTTACTGTCTATATTACTTTTATTAGTGAATGTCTGAAGTTTTATTCACATACAGAACTTTTATAACATTAAAGGAAAGGTAAGAATACTCTTCCCCCCCTTCTCTACAACATATAAACATATTTTTGGGCCTTAAATTTCTCAAAAGTTTTTTTATATTGGGTGGAAATGACTTGGTCAGCTTTGAAAGAGCTGGAAAACTCCAAAAACAAAAATAATTTGGTGCAGATGAACTAATAACATAGCACAATTGTACATTAAAATTAGAGATGCTCAGGGTTGGTTTTCAGAATCTGAACCCACCAAAACTTAGCCGACCTGAGTACCACCCCAAGCCGGCTTGGTACTTTATTGCGCTTTCGGAACTGAAAACGAAGCAAAACGTCATCGGATCCCGCAAGTTTTGGATTTTATATGTACCGCTCTCCACGGAGATCCTGCGCCATTTCACAGAGAAACACAGAAGGAGTAGCAGGGTTGTTGGCAGACTCCAGTGTAGTTGAGCAGCGTCATAGATTAAACAGAAAGAGGAGGGGTGGCAGTGTTCTTCAAAGTCTCCAGTGACATTCTACAAAGTTATAGTTCACAAAGAAACAGGAGAGGTGGCAGTTTTCAGTGCTGAAAGACAAATTATAGGGCTGGCAGTGGTCTTCAAAGGTTCCAGTGACATACTACAGAGATATAGCTCACACAGAAATAGGAGAGGTGGCATTGTTCAGTGCTGAAACAAATTCAAATAATAGGGCTGGCAGTGTTCTTAAAGTCTCCAGTCACATTCTACTGTGCCATAACTCACCCAGAAATAGAAGAGATGGCAGTGTTTAGTGCTAAAACAGAAATTCAAATAATAGGGCTGGCAGTGGTCTTAAAGTCTCCAGTGACATTCCACTATGCCATAGCTCACCCAGAAACAGGAGCCATGGCAGTGTCCTTGTCACTCTCATCATCATCACCATTTATTTATATAGCGCCACTGATTCCGCAGCACTGTAGAGAAAACTCACTCACATCAGTCCCTGCCCCCATTGGAGCTTACAGTCTAAATTCCCTAACATACACACAGACAGACAGAGACTAGGGTCAATTTTGATAGCAGCCAATTAACCTACTAGTATGTTTTTGGAGTGTGGGAGGAAACCTGAGCACCCGGAGGAAACCCACGCAAACACGGGGAGAACATACAAACTCCTCACAGATAAGGCCATGGTCGGGAATTGAAGTTATGACCCCAGCGCTGTGAGGCAGAAGTGCTAACCACTAGGCCACCGTGCTGCCCTCTCCAGTCACATTGTTCTTGTCACTCTCCAGTCTTCAGTCACATTGTTCTTGTCACTCTGCAGTCTCTGTCATGATGATACTAATCCCTCTATGTCATGTGCTAAAGCCTATGTTCAAGTGCATAGTTGTTTTAAGTCAGGGAAACAAAAATGTAAAAAAAAAGCTTGTACCTTTTTAAAGAAAAAAAACACCTCTAATAAAGGTGAAAGTTTACTTACTGTACAAAAACATAAAATTGCCAACATGCCATTCTACCCAAAATATTAACAAGCATACCAGCATCAGCTAGTTCCCTTCTCTCAGCTAGATCCCAACACCTGCATTCTACACTGTCATCATATTCACCCTCATCAGTATGTACATCATCCTCACACAATACTAATTCATCCCTGCTGGAATCCACCATTGCAGAAGTCTCTGTCCTTTGATGTAATTGCCAGTAATGGCCTTCCCTGTGGAATTTGTAGTTCATTTTACGACAGACCTGTCACAACATTAGCAGCAGATCCTTTAAGTCCTGTAACCTACAGGTGGGGCCTCCATGACACCTGGAGAGTCACAGGTTAGCCAACACTGATATAGTACAAAAAGAAACTTAAGAATACGGATCTGACCATTACAAATAGGCCTACATTTTCTTACACTTGGTACGCACTCATGGTTCTCTATTTTAACCATCAGGCTGCATGAAAATGAACAATGTTTACAAATCATCTTCTTATCATTTGGGCTATTTCAACAAATCAGTGAACATCTGTGTCTATTTTCTTTCTCACCTCAGATGAGCAGATTTACCAACAGTCAGCACCAATATAATAGTTAATGGAACCAGGACTATTTCAAATAACACAAGACAGCAGAAAGTGTAGATTTTACATGTAAATATTTTTATTGTTTTATATTACAATGTCAGCACCATCTTGATTATTCCAAATAAAGATGTATGTTATCATAAAGAGAAAACTAAGTGCACAACAAATTGTCACAGTTGAAAGCATATTAAATATTAGTAAAATATATACCCCCACGGAATAGTCATTCTAGCATTTCTTAACAATGTTATTGACTGACAGTTCTGGGTACCACAGATCAAAAAGACACACACATTGGAATGATTTCCTAATAGACATAAAGGTTATGTAACCCAAAGCAACCAGTTTACCTTTGATTGGTCTAGTACAAGTTAGATACAAAAGTAAATTTCTGATTGGCTGTTGTGAGTTACTACATAATTCCACATTTGCACATGTTAGTAAAATAGGTATTTTGTAACATTTTGCAGTGAGTATCTTGTAATGTTTTGACCAGTTTAGGGGACGGGGGAGTTGCATACTCCCATTCCATTGGACTAGCAGACCCTCTTTTATTTAGTATACCTCCACATAGAGAGTGAAGTGTAGGTGGGGTCTTTCTCATGCAGTGGGTTTAGAATACAGAGAAAGAGAGATGTTCAACTTCCCATGTAAACTCTCTTTTTGTGCAGATGTTATTCTTCATTATCTTTAAAGTACAGATAGAAGAAAAAGCTTTCATAATGTAGATTTTATTAGGCATAGTTTAATGTTGCCGGATTAACTCCAGATTGCAGCGTGAAAGGTTTGCAGAAGTAACATAAGATGTAACCAGTCAAAAATGTGAACTGTCATAAAAACTATAGTAATGTCATTAATAGAAAGCTTCCTGGTCAGTTTTTACCTGGCCGGGCAGTAAATGTGAGACTCCCTTCCAATGTTATTAATAACACAGAAACATACAAGACATAGGAAGGCAGGTACTCAGTCCCAAAAAAGGCGATCAACCTACATAAATCCTCTTAGTGATACTAAATGTCTCATCCCCTAACAATTAGAACATAGGTGAGTATCACCCAGATGTTCTGGGGGTCACAGATGTTACAACTGTACTAGCTTGGGGGGGGGGGGAAGAGGTGAAACCGTTTCATTTTTGTTCTGTGTCTTGTTCTTTAATGTACTTGATGCTTAGTTCTTTAAATAAATGCACAGTAATTTAAATTTTTTAACAGTGCCAAGATTCTGGTAAGTTTAACATAATATAGTCTAACAATAGCTGTGCTACGTTGCCTTTAAAATAAACCTGTGCCCACATATTATCCAACTTCACAACAAAAGACATCCTGTATTTTGATAACAGAAAAAGCCATTGGCAGTAACACACTGTTAATATAGGACAAACTAATCTGTTTTTGCTATATTATTTAAATGAGTGCAATGGTGTGCAGAACATTGGGTAGTCCCCTTCACTAATGGCCAGAATAAGTCTAGGCTAATAGTTCAGAGAAACGGGGTGTGTGGTTTGATTTAACAGTAAAAGAAAATACCTTTTATTGACTGAAAAAGAGAAAAATACAGACGCGGGCAGGTAGGCATCTGCCCTCCCTGCTGGTTTTCTGCTTTTAGGGCTGGATTTATTTTACACACAATCAAAAAGTTGGGCAGCATTCTCTGCCTGCTTCTCAGGTCCATGCAATGTGCAGTCACACATATACTGAGTATGACACGTTTCTATTCTTTCACCAGTCATAGTAGAGGGAGGTCTCCACACACTGATTGATTGGTGGATGGTTCCAGCCATTTACCAGAGTACAGGAAACTGTCAGATGCCAGTGCAGTGCAGAGAAACAGTGAGGGGCCAAAAAATATAGTAAAAGCTTGGCCTCTGATTTATTTAATGTCTCAATATTTTCCTGTTCCTAATGCAGACTAAAGGAGGAGAAAATTAATAAAGGGTATCTACCGTCTAGCATACAGTGGTGGTGGCTCCACACTGATGAGCCCTAAATTGTTTAATTACATCGAGATATTAATCTTTAAAAAAAACAAGTAAGTTGCATTCCAAAAAATACCCTGGTGCACCAATCTGTCCATCAATTTGATAAGCAATAAAAGGTCTGATTCACCAAGGAAAGTTAAGAAAAAAATTGAGTAAGTTTTCTTACTCAAGTTTTTTGGACAAAACTATGTTCAATGCAAGGGGTCCAAATGAGTTTATTATTTTGCACATAAGTTAAATACTGTCTGTTTTTTCATGTAGCACACAAATACTTGATAGCTTGATTTGTACACTGAAATATAAAGTTGATCTAGGACATGCTCTACCCCAACTATAAATCTGTCATCACAATTTAAATTAACCCCCCCCCCCCCCCCCCCCCTCTCCCCATACAATGCAACATGGTTTTGCCTTGCCTTACTTACTTACTTTTGCTTAACTTTCCTTAATGAACCAGGGCCAATATCCTTGCTACATATAGTGTGACTCCTCTTGGTCCCCTAAGAAGCTTTGGCTGCACAGTTTTCATCATGTCCAATTTTCCATTGTGGCTGTTTGAAAAGCCTGGGCCACTTGCTTGTGTTTCATAATTGCAGACTGTGAGTTTATGGGTTAGGTGAGGAAGTGTCTACTGGGCTTGTCTGTTTAGTTATTAAAGTCCTGTGCTCTCATCCTGTCTGTCCTGTAGTTCCTATTGTTTCTGTGCTTCTCCACCATTCCAGTTGCCCCACGCTGTCTTGTGATACTATGCTGCACTCCTGTCATGATGCTGATACTGTGCTAGCTTCCTTTAAACATACATCTCTCACTTTGCCCCTACCATTATTATCACATACAAAGAACAACCTTTTGAGTTGGATATTATTTAGGGCACTAGAAAACTGCCCAGATGCACCCTGAACCATGTCACTCATGACGGGATTTGTATATTTATATATATACTGATCAGCCACAACATTAAACCACTGAAAAGAGAGGTGAGTAACATTGATTAACTCATACATTGGCACCTGTCTCAAGGGGTGGGATATATTAGGCAGCAAGTGAACAGTCAGTTCTTGAAGTTGATGTGTTAGAAGCAGGAGAGCAGGAAAAATGGGCCAGAGTAACAATCTGAGCGACTTTGACAAGGGTCAAACTGTGATGGCTAGACAACTTGGTCAGAGCATCTCAAAAAGTCAGGTTTGGTGGGTGTTCCAGGGATGCAGTGGTTAGTAACTAGGAAAAGTGCTAGAAAAGAAGGACTACTGGTGAACCGGCGACAGGGTCATAGGCACCCAAGGCTTATTGATGCATGTGAGGAGCGAAGGCTAGCCTGTCCGGTCCAATCCTGCAGAAGAGCTACTATAGCACAAATTGCTGAAACAGTTATTGCTTGCTAGAAAGGTATCAGAACACACAGTGCATTGCAGCTTGCTGCGTATTGGGCTGCATAGCTACAAACCGATCAGAGTGCCCATGCTAACCCCTGTCCACCGCCGAAAGTGCCTATACTGGCTACATGAGTACCAGAAGTAGACCATGGAGCAATGGAAGAAGGTGGCCAAGTCTGATGAAACATGCTTTCATTTACATCATGTGCACAGCAGTTGATGTTCTGGGCAATGGTCTGCTGGGAAACCTTGGGTCATGGCATTCATGTGGATGTTACTTTGACACGTACCACCTACCTAAATATTGTTGCAGACAAAGTACACCTCTTTATAGCAACTGTATTCCCTGATGGCAGTGGCCTCTTTCAGCAGGATAATGTGCCCTACCGCATTGCAAACATTTTTTAGGAATGGTTTGAAGAACAAGACAAAGAGGTCAAGATGTTGACTTGGCCTCCAAATTCTGCAGATCTCAATCTGATCGAGCATCTGTAGGATGTGTTGGAAAAACAAGTTGAGCCATGGAGGCCCCACCTCACAATTTACAGGACTTAAAAGATCTGCTGCTACCAACTTAGTGCTAGATACCACAGGACACCTGCAGAGGTCTTGTGGAGTCCATGGCTTGATGGGTCTGAGCTGTTTTGGCGGCACACAATATTAGGCAGGTGGTTTTAATGTTGTGGCTGATCAGTGCATATATAAATATATACATTTGAGTAGAAAACCTGTCACACCTTTTTGGGAAACATCAGTCCTATACTTCTTCTACTGCACCTACTACTCCATTTTATATTCCCCCTCTGTTCTTCATCACAGTTTTACTCTCCTAACGACAGTCGTTCATTATAGTCCAATCATCCTCCCTCCAAACATACAAAAAAACATTCTAAAATACTTACTTATATAAGCAGACAAATCACTATGAATAACCAAAGCCTCTGTCCCTCTTGTGCACAAAACCTACAATGGGGCTGCTGCTCACTGCAACAAGGCTCATGTTGGTAGCTTAGAAGAGCACACGTTCACAACCTGAGCTGTCATGGGATAATAACCATGATGTGGCTGCTTCATCTTCATCTACCAGAGCTCATCCAAAGAGAATAAATGAACAGCGGACATATTTATCCCTGAAAATGTTTTCCCATAGTTATCATCCGCACAATGCCAAACCTTTATGATGAGTGTAATTCTCAGTATGTGAATATATGGAACTGCACAGTACATCGCTCAGAGTATATAACATTTGTATTATATAGTATTGGACACCTTCATATATTTCTGCAGAAAGTCCAAAGTAATATTTTCTCTGCCTTTCCCTACAGATCAGTACTGTAGACCTTTAATTAATTTTGCTGCAGTAGTTGTCACATTTTAAAAAGCTGGTATTGGAACAATTTCCATGTGTCTGCAATGTCAAATTGCTGTGTTGTATGATGTAGTTACAGTATGAAGTTAGTGGCAAAATATCCTATTTATTCATTGTAGATTTCATAGCATTTCCTCAAAGTAACTCAGATTACATATCAATATGTATCCATATATATATATATATATATATATATATATATATATATATATATACATATATATATACATATATATATATATATATATATCCCTACTGGTAATTAGATAAATATAGTATAACTAGACATAGATAAAAAGTAGTCTAATTCAATGTATTTCTCATTTAATGTATCCTGATTTCAGAGATGTATAGTTGTGAAGAAAAGTATATTTCTGTGGCTGCACCTCTGACTTTTTGCCTTTTGATGACTTAACCATTCCTGCGCCTCCCCCCCCCCACCCCACCCCCTCCATCAGAGGTCATGCAGCAGTCTCCGTCTTCCTTTAGTCAAACATCGGCAAGTTAATAAGCGTTCCAATTGAGATAAATGGAAATTTGTTGACCACACTGAAATGAAAGAAGATATGCCTGTAAGGAACACCCTAGCCGGTACAACACAACCTGGAGTCTGCTCTGCCAGTCAGGTGTTCACTGGAGCCCCTTGTGGTGGGGACAGACTTGGCCACAGACTGACAGAGGGTCATGAAGTGTGTACCGGCTGGGGAGAACCCAGGTAAGCGAAATGGAGTCCAGGCAAAGGTCAAGGGCCGGCAGCAGATAGCAGATCCAGTAAACAGGCCGAGGTCAAGGGTCACGAGCAAACAGGAGGGTCGGTAAACACGCCAGAGGTCGGGGTCACAAGATACACAGGCAAGGTCCAAATCCAGGCAAGGGGTCATACACGAGAAGTCAATCCACAGGTTGTCACCAACAGGATACAGGAGCAGGCTAGCTGACATGCAACTGAACGCTATAACCGGCAGTGAGGTTCAGTCCTTACTGCCTTAAGTAGCACTAGGAACCAATCAGGACTAGGTCCAAAAGTAGCCACAGGTAATAAATAGCCACGATTGGCTAAACCGCCTGTAGCGCGCGCACCCGGCTGTAACTCAGCTGGCCGGGTACGCGGCAGAGAATCCCTTGCGTCCCGGCTGTTGCCCAGACAACCGGGACACCGAAACCGGAAGTGACGTCCTGGTCGCCATAGCGAAGGCCGTCTTCCATTCGTCTCCCTTTCTGATGCGGATGAGATTATAAGCGCCCCGCAGGTCGATCTTAGAGAAGATGGTGGCAGACTTGAGCTGGTCGAACAGAACAAAAATCAAGGGCAGCGGATAAGTATTTTTAATTATGATTTTATTCAGCTCACGGTAGTCGATGCAGGGTCTCAAACTGCCGTCTTTTTTTAGCCATGAAGAAACATCCAGCACCTACAGGAGATTTGGAGGGGCGGATGAATCCTTTCTTTAGGTTCTCCTCCACGTACTGTTCCATGGCTCGCGTTTCAGGGGCAGACAAAGAATACAGACGCCCTTTGGGCAATTTTGAGCCTGGCGCAAGCTCGATAGCGCAGTCATAGTCCCGATGAGGTGGGAGAGAGTCAGCCTTCTGTTTACAGAACACATCACTGAAGTCCTGGTAGGGTGCAGGCAACAACTCCGGACTAGGCTGCAGAGTTCTGAGAGGCAGGATCAAACAAGAAGTAGAGCACTCTGGACTCCAATGGATGATCTCCCCTCTTTTCCAATCAATAAGGGGATTATGACTTTGCAGCCATGGATACCCCAGAATCAAAGGAGCGGAGGGACAAGTGATCAGGAAGAATGTAAATTCTTCAGTATGGAGAGTGCCTACAGATAAGCCGACCAATGGAGTCTTGGCAAGTATTCGGCCCCCAACCAGGGGATTACCATTCAAACCGCAGGCAGTGATGCTCGAATCCAGTTTGACTTCGGGAATTTCAAGGGTTTGAGCCAACAGAATGTCCAGAAAGTTACCTGCTGCACCGCTATCAAGGAAGGCCGACAAATCAGTGGAACGATGTCTGAAGGCTAAGCGTGCAGGGACTAGCAGAGAGTTTTCCGAAGAGATTACTTGGAGACCTAAATGCACCTCTTCTCCGGCACTTGAGTCTAGGCGTTTTCCCACCTTGCTAGGACAGGAACATACTAGGTGACCTGATTGGCCACAATACAAGCAAAGGCCCAGTGAGCGTCTTCTGGAGCGTTCCTCCGGAGGCGGGCGATAAGTACCCACCCGCATGGGTTCAGGGGTCTCCAGCAAAGGAGAACCGGAACTGGGTGATGAGCCAGGAGGAATTGATGACTCACGTTCAGCTCTCCGCTCTCTAATTTGATGGTCAATTTTAATGACAAGCTGCATCAAATCTTCAAGTGAGGCGGTTACAGGATACTGAACAAGAGAGTCCTTAATTTGCTCGGTAAGGCCCAAACGGAGTTGACTCCGCAGTGCCGGATCATTCCAGGCACAATCAGTAGACCAACGCCGGAACTCCGCACAATATTCCTCAGCGGAACGACGTCCTTGCCTTAATGCCCGGAGATGAGATTCAGCTAAGGGCCACTCTGTCTGGGTCGTCGTATAGCAACCCCAAGGCCTGGAAGAAGGCATCCACGGTTTGTAAGGCTGGACTTGTTGGTGAAAGAGAGAAAGCCCAAGACTGAGGGTCGCCCTGTAGTAGGGAGATAACAATTCCTACTTTTTGCTGTTCGGAACCAGAGGAGCGTGGTCTCAGACGGAAGTATAACCTGCAACCCTCTTTAAAGTTGCTGAAAACGGACCTGTTTCCTGAGAATCTATCAGTCAAATTCAACTTCGGCTCTGGAGATACGCCAGAGGAGGCTCCCTGCGGTTACGGGTCTCTGGAGGCCTCTTCTTGAGATGACAAATGCTGGGCCAATCCCTGGATCATTTGATACACGGTGTCAACATGGCCAGCCAGAACTTGAAATGGAGACGATTTACTTCCGCTTTCCTCCATTAAATTTTGTCTCCGGAATTTCTGCTTAGGCCGGTTATAATGTTAGGAACCCCCCTAGCTGGTACAACACAACCCGGAGTCTGCTCTGCCAGTCAGGTGTTCACTGGAGCCCCTAGTGGTGAGGACAGACTTGGCCACAGACTGACAGAGGGTCGTGAAGTGTGTACCGGCTGGGGAGAACCCAGGTAAGCGAAGTGGAGTCCAGGCAAAGGTCAAGGGCCGGCAGCAGATAGCAGATCCAGTAAACAGGCCGGGGTCAAGGGTCACGAGCAAACAGGAGGGTCGGTAAACACGCCAGAGGTCGGGGTCACAAGATACACAGGCAAGGCCTTAAGTAGCACTAGGAACCAATCAGGACTTGGTCCAAAAGTAGCCATAGGTTCTGCCTAATGGGAGGGATGCAAATGGCCAATAGAAATGCAGTGACCCACTGCATAGTAACTACTAATGCCCTGTACAGCTGGAAATAAATAGCCACGATTGGCTAAACCGCCTGTAGCGCGCGCACCCGGCTGTAACTCAGCTGGCCGGGTACGCGGCAGAGAATCCCTTGCGTCCCGGCTGTTGCCCAGACAACCGGGACACCGAAACCAGAAGTGACGTCCTGGTCGCCATAGCGACGGCCAGGACGCCAGCAGGAAGGTAAGGAGAGTCGCGGCGGTGCTAACAATGCCCCCCAAAAAATCACTGCAACTGAAGTTATGGGACGGTCCCATTGAATAGAATGAATCTTCACATCCTTTGAAATGGTGTTAAAAGCAATAGCAGACCCCATAGTTGGAGCTTGAAAATCTCCCGAGAGCAATTACAGTCACAAAGTGGGCAGGTCCATGACACAAACTGCGTGGTCAAGCACTTTCCACCATAGTAAACCCCTTGTGGCAGGGGTATGATGACATGATTGTCCCACTAGCTTTTCACAACAAACTGTGTCCACCTCATCTTTTCCTACCTTGTCTCCAGATTTTGCAGAAGCAAGGTAGGAGAAGCAGGCAAGTGGGTCTTTAATGTCAATGTATATGAGGTCATAGTGAGGCACGCCAATTTCCCGCATTGTTCATTGTGCTTAGCTCTCTGCAAGTCATGTCTTGGCCTTTAATAAGAAGTAGGAGAGGATGGCGCAAACTAGTCTTCTGTTAGGACAGAAAAACTCACATTAAAGATGCTTATTTTATTCCTAATCCATTTGTTATGTTTATATGACATATTCATACTTCTCACAGAAAAATATCCACAGTAAGAACACAGCTCTGTACATTACATGCACAGTAGACACTTTACACATAATTGTATAAATAGTATGTATAATTGTCTTCTATGTATACAACATACTGAGCTGTTATTATGCTATATATAAAGTGTATTAAATATATACTGAGCTGATTATTGTATGTATAGATAATGTGTTCTTAGATTGTGGGTGTGAGGGAAAGATGAACTTAAAGCAGACTTTTTATGGGAATGGAGTAAATTGTTTATCTTAAAATAAATGTGACACTGCCGGTAACGCTAGGGCAATTGGTGCAGTAATTTGCCCAACAATGCAGCCACAATTTGCGTTCATTGATAAAGCCGCAGTGGCAACTATCTTGTTGAGTGGCGGTTAGCGACAGTAGCATAGGCTCTTGTTTTACACCAGGCATGTCACATACAATTACATCACACTTGCACCCATGTTTCCATCTCGTGTACAAAAATAAAAAGCTTTGCTTAAACATGGACACCAAAACATATTATATGTGTCCGAGCAACAAACAAATCACCAATCAGTGTAAGCAGATTATACTCAAATATCAAGTCGCCAGCTAGAGTTGGAGATCATCATCATCATCATCATTTGCACCTACCCCTGACCACCTGCATATAATATGGGTTTTTCGTGCACATATGTTTTTTTTTGTTCCGGTCGGCATCTGTTCTGCCTATCCAGGTGCAAGTAGGTATAACTGGCAGAATCACACAAATCTGCATGGGCAAATATATGTGGGCCCAGTTTTCTAGGCATGAGCAGAGTGATTTCACGCAAGATGCGCCAAGCTAGTATAAATAATATATACATGTAATACATGCATTGGGTGACACATGTTGCCTCCTGTATCACACAAGAGTACTTTAAGCTTTGAAGATGTTCGATCCCGCAGTAAGCTAATTATCTGACAGCTTTCCAGTTTTGGATATGGCAAAAGCTGTCAAACTGGACACCCAAGCATACAGCTACACACTCAGCTGACCCGATGTGATCTCTGTATGTGTTATCAGAGTCCGCTGGGCTTCTTGAGGCTTCGCACCAAAAGGTTGGTGTGGTTAAATTATGAAAAGTGGTTGGAATATATATTTAAAGTTTAGTGATCCTTTAAAACTCATTGTCCCTCTATGGTTGTAGTTGGATGCCAATCCTGCCATGCGCTACAAGTCTTCTACTCGAGTGTACCTGTCAGCCATTGCTATAGTCTGCTCCTTCTTTTGAAGGTACTATGTGAAGTCATCACTATTAGTATTTAATATCCCACTACTAAGTTGGTATCTGTTGAAATGTTTGGATCTGATACCTTTGTAATGTGCTGACAACCTGCATACTATTTCTGCACAGTCACAAACCTTTAGCAAACTGGGGCACATTTTTAATATTTGCCCTGGAAACCAGTTTACATAGAAACACTCCTTGTCCATAGTGGCAGGAAAAAAGTAAACCTGTCTTTCATTTTTGTTAATTACCTTAATCTCAAACTAACTGAGCTATTCCCATTTTGACAGTACCAGGTATCCATTACATTTTATGCTGGTACTGATTATCTTAGAATGCAAATAATGGTACTTAGCCACATTAAAATGGGTCTGTTAATCCACCCAACTAAGCTGGAAAATGGGAAATCCGCCTAATAATTGTGATTTTATATTTCGTATATTAAGGAAAAAGCTGACCTAGCAATTACCCTTATGAAGCACTAATAATAGATACAATTTTGTTAGAAGGTTTTACATTTTCTACTCTGTTTTCTATTAAACAGCAGCAAGATCCCATAATTGAGCGGATAAAAGTAAGGTAATAAAAATAAAATAAAAATGTTCCTGTACTTAGATAAAAACTATCTCAGCAGTGGTGTAATTATTCCTGACTGTGGTCACAGTTGCGATGGTTCTGTATATAGTCATCGTCTCACTATACAGCTGTCCCCCGGTCAAGCTCATTGATTAGAGCAGAGTGAGTTCTGAAGATGTCCTGCCTGGTGGGAGACTGGTCTATGGACGATTTCTCACTTGTCTTCTCTTTGCCATCTAGTACACAGGACCTAAAATCTCAGAACACAGCAAGCATACAGTTTGTTTTATTTCAGCTTCCATCAGTATTTTTCAAAGAACTTTAGTTTCATTACCCTAAAAATACTGATATGATCTAGATCAGTAAAATCTAAATATTTCTAGCCATTATTGTTAATATTTCTAGGCCCTAACATAAGATGAGTGAAATGATTTTGATTTCGTTTTACTAAACAATGAATTTTGATATTTTGTCTGTCTTAAATTGGTTAGCAAAATAAAACACAGTCTAGGAATTATAATCAGGATCATCAGCCCTTTTCCATCTAAAATGTGCATGCTTGATAAAGATATTGGAGATGAATCTGATAAGCCCACTTGGGCAGTCTCTTCTTCAGGTGTGCATCAAATTTAGATTTTAACTTAACCCTGAACGCCTGCATCAGGTTTAGTTGAACATGATTTGATTGAACATCATCTATTAGTAAACATATAAGAAACATAATTAATGTTCCTGCAGCCTCTCTTTTGTGAAACTTCTAGGTAGCGATTTTGTATGTTTATTCATATGATGAAACGGTAATCCCTTCTTCTGATTTTTAGTTATTAAAGAGGTTACCCATCTTTGGACAACCCAATTGCACATAGCACTCAAAACCGACTCCGTAACACAACTAGGACAGTCCTAAGTGGGAGTCTGAGCCAGAGAGAAGCAGAGGAGACCTGGACCAGATCTTCTCTGCTTGCCTGCACCAACAGATCCAAGCAAACATGTAGTAGAGCATAAAATATAGATATGCACAATATATAGGAAATTACATTGTGCAATATCAGCGTACTCAAAGTCTACATAGACCTAGATCTCAAATATTTGACCTCCTTGTTCTACTCACTTCTTTTTAAACAACTTGCGGAAGGAGCTTCGGAAACCTCCCTTCTGGTCTGACCTGGGATGGTGATCACTGAAAGACGTTTGCTCGGTTTCGTCCTTATGGTAGAATCGTGCGTTTTCCTCCATGTGGATATCCTTTAAACAAATAACAAACCAGTGTTTATTAGGACAAAACAAGTTTTTTCTAGGTTACAGTTACCTTAGTTCTGTATCCTTTGCATCAGCCGTTTTTATTACATAAGGGGATATTCAGAAAAAGAGGAAGAACTTCCTCTTCTTCCTATCGATAGGTTAAAGAGTAAAAAGTCAGTGTGGTTCAGTTAACACCACAATCAAATGTCATTTTTACACAACAGGGAATATTATTATTTTTTTATACCCCATATTAAAAAAAGCAGGAAATTATGTCTGTAGCGATAAGATGATAACTATAAAAACCTCTATCGTATAAGAAAACACAACACAAAAAGAGTAGTAGAATATGGAATAACATAGTGTGGTCGTTCCATACATATTATCAATAATTTTCAGATTCCTCCACTTTTATAGCATGTACCTCTTAATCTACCCTTAGTATGCCCAATGATGTTTTTTTTATACGTTCCTATACCATGACTTTTTTTGACTCTTTAAACAATGTTATCTACTTTTCCAACCTTATCATCAGCCATTATAAGTTGAGGACTGTGGTGTCTGTCAGCAGATGTTCAGAATGTGCATCTATAAAAGGACTTCATGATAAAATGATTTTCTTTAGACCTGACATCGCCTTGAAACCTTCACATTTATATGTGAGAATGTTTTAGTTGATCTTTTACTACATTTTTATTTAATGCAACTTACATGTTTGGTTTAGTGTTCTTTTGGAATTTACGCTGTTACATTTCTACCGTCTGTCTCAAACTTTTATTTTAACTTAAGTGGTAAGGTATTGCTATTTTATTCTGTCATAACCGTGTTAGCGATACATACTTAACAACTAGTATCAATATTGTAAGATCACATACTGACTCTAGGTTCCCTATTTTATGCAACATATTCAAATTACTTAACCTTTAAATGGATTTTGATAAGTGGTCTGTGTTTGTGAATTTTCCAGTTTTCATTATGTCGAAGTCAAATAATTGGATGACAGAAACTATATTAATTAATATTGTTTTACCGTGCGATAGCGATCAGTACACCACGTGTTATGGCGCAATTGCACGATAAACAACGCACACATACACTTACACATTCACTTGTACATAGTTCATTTTATAATAGTTCCAACCCACAGTTGTTTTTGAACAAATGTTATTGAATTTAAAGTTAAATGTGATAATGTTAGAAGTACTTTATTGAGATCTAAGGTTCAGGTTACAGGAAACATATTATGTTTGGTGTCATTCTAATCCCCGATTTATCCTTAGTGATCCGGTTCAATCGCATAAAGGATCGCACCTTGCGTATTATGCAAGATATGGATTATAGGGAAAAAATTATCAGAATGGTATTGTGTGTGTGTAATGTAAATAGACCAGTTTGAACTAGTTTTCAGCGGGAAGATTAATATGCAGCTGCTGGAGAGCTGACCCCCACCCTTGAAGGGTGTCGTTTGAACTGACCTATGAACTACACTATACTGGACTGTCCTGGAGCCTGAACCTATGAAAACATGCCAATTCATCTGTATTGTATTTACTGTAACACCAAATGTATATATATTGCTCTCTAGAACCAGCATTCTGTCTCTTTGACTGCAGACATCAGGATTGAATGACTGTAAGCTGGATCCAGCAGAGCATGGCGTATGTATCGGCTGTACTTATTTATTTAATTGTTATTCTTTTGCTTTTGCTAATAGATCGCTTTGTGAGTTGGAACCACACAAATCGCAGCAGACAATGATTATTGGTAAACGGTAAAATAACTTTATTAAATGCTTACCTCTAGTAAAGATCTACTTTCTACATGAGGTCTCTGTGGAATATAGAAGTGTCGATGTGAGCTGCGGGCTGAAGCCGATAAACCGTGGGATTGGGAGCTTCGATCTTGCTTGAACTGCATCCTACTAGCATTTGTGCTTCTGGTGCTGTATAACCTGGTAGACACTGTCTCTTGATTACGAGGGAACTCCTTGAGAGAGCGGCTCAGAGGTTTGTTTTTTGCATGGATTCCTTCATGCCTGTAGCTACTGTTGCTTACTGGGGAAATGCAGCTTCTGGCTAAAGGCTGCTGGGAACGTTCTGTCCTGTTGGATTCAAGTGTGAAATTGATAGGTCTCAAGAAGCAAATATCAAGGCTGGACTCTGAAGAACCTGCAGAACATGACTCATAGAGAGTCCTGTTTGGAAATGTTTCTTCTTCATATGGAGTGGACACTCCTATTATTTCACCACCATACTCAAATTCCTCATAATTGGGGGCAAACGTGCCATCAGGTAGAATATTGGATGAGGTCCTCATAGATCTTTCCATGTCAAGCATTGCATCTACAGAATTACTTTCATATTCCATCTCTGGGATTGACTGTAGAGGGGTCACCAGAGAATTGATTTCTTGGTCGGTCCCAATGAATGAATTCGGTGCTGTAATGTTCTCTGACCTGTCATGCTTCTTTCCTTCAACTTCCCATTCCAATGAAGATTTTAATGGATACATGGTTTCCACTGGAGTTTGTCTGCTCTTTTTAACATGAGGTACTAAATGCCTTTAAAAATAAAATATAGGGTAGACATTGATGACTGAACAACAGTGCAACTTTGAATCCCTGACGTTTACTGGTCAGCTACTGAGAATTAAAGTCTAAGTAAGACAGAATGTTAATGTCATATATAATATGTAACTTGCTTTATATTCCTGATTTTAATGTACTTTAAAAATGCTTTCAAAATGAATGATATGAAAGGGGTGTGGGGACCATTGGATATGAACAGGCAGAATAATAAGATAAGTAGGTGACACCTGCATTTGGCAAACGAAACTCAATAAAGTATCATCTAACATTAGAGCATAGTCTTATAGATCAGTAGAGATAGTTTTACTATTTGTTTTCACTGTATGAAATATTGAAATTGAATACTTAGTGTTTAGGTCAAATGTCTTTTAGATGTATTTAAAAATGATTGCTGCTTACTTAATGTAGATTTAAAGCCTTTTGCAAAAATACTAGGAAATAGATTGGGTACTGTCCTCTCCTCACTAATTCATCCTAATCAGATTTTGTACCATGTAGGCAGGCTTCCGACAATACCAGAAGGATAATCAACTTAATCCATTTAGCTAACAGTACATCTCTGCCCGCTCTAGTGGTCGCATTAGAAGACGAAAAGGCCTTTGATAGAGTTGCTTGACCTGATGGGCATGGGGATCCAGGGGGCTTTTTGTATTGGATGTCAGCATGTTTATCATAATCCTACAGCCTAAGTATTAGCTAATGGACACCTTTTCCCCTTTAACATAAACAACAGAACGCGCCAGGGATGCCCCTTATCCCCGTTACATTTTGCTCTCATTATGGATCCCCTAGCAGCGAAAATTAGAAATAATCTTGACATCAGAGGCATCCCCACAAGCTCAAGAGATCATAAGATCGGTCTATATGTCGATGATGTTATATTAACAATACCTAAACCTCACATCTCTCTACCTAACCTCTTTAAAGAAATATCTGACTATAGTTCTCTATCAAACTATAAAATAAACCGCAGATAAATCTGAAATACTAGACCTCAATATTACCCAACAGACTGTCCAATCTCTCAAAGCTAATTATAATTTCGTTGGCAATATAAAAAGATCAAGTATCTTGTGGTTTACCTAGAAAATAATTATTCCCAACTATATACAGCCAACTTTCCCAGTCTCATCAATACAATAAAATCTGATTTAGCACAATGCAATAAACTTCTTATCTCCCGGATTGGCCGCATGGCATCTGTTAAAATTAATATCTTGCCCAGAATACTTGCCAAGCACTTCCAATCCAAATTCCCACACACATACTTAAATACCTACAAATGCTTTTCAGATTTATTTGGGCTGGACGTAGACCTATGGTAAGAATGCAAATTCTCTCTGCACATCAAACTGCCGGAGGTCTAGGCCTCCCAAACATTTTAAAATACTATCAAGCAACGCACATGTCCCAATATATTCTTTGGCACTCGCCCCCCTATCGCAGAGTTTGAACCCTTATTGAGTCAGATATGCTACAACTATACTCTTTATATTCACTGCTCTCGATCCCGCCGCAACACAGGACCAGACACTTAGCTCAAATCCCTACAGCACGATTTTCCATTTCCATATGGGACCGGGTAACCTGGACCTATAAATTACGATCCAAATACCCGTTATTAGGCCCATTATGGACCAATAAAAACTTTGCGCCAGGCCTTGACCATAAAATGTTTCACGATTGGACTTCACATCATTTTAATTTTTCCCTACATTCTTGGATCTCCAAACATGGTTTGCCACACAAAATATTCTATCAATACCTCCAAATCATATATTTTTATTGTTCTTTACAGACACCTCTCTCATTGGACCAATGCTCGGCTATAGAATCTCTGTGTCACAATTCTTCCACTACAAAGGGCCTAATATCTACTCTGTATCAACTGATTAACAACTACAATCTACCAGACAAAGATCCCCATGAAATAGCCTGGGAGCGGGACGTAGGGGAGACCCTGACTCCTAAAGAATGGTCAAAAATTAGATCTAATTTAGTCATCAATTTTGGTTAAAATAAAGGAAAGTTCCTTCAAACTTTACTATAGATGGTATTTAGTCCCCTCCCATCTACATACTATATCTCCTAATTCCACAGACCAATGTTGAAGAGGGTGTGGATTACGTGGTCCCGTGCTGCAAGTTTGGTGGAGTTGTCCAAAAATACAACCCTATTGGCGACAAATTAAAATGCCTGACTCCCGCTATATTCTCTTCTCCCTAGACCGCTGCAGGACACCACTCGGCATATACAAAACCTTACAAAGCTTAAATGCAGATAAATGTTTAATAGTTGCGTCTTGGAAACCCCCCCTCCCACTCCCTGCCACTATCAACAAAATTTGGTCAGTTTATTGAATGGAAAACATATCAGCTTTTCTTAATAACACTCCAGTAAATTTCCAAAACACATGGTCTCTCTGGACGAGTCATTATGAAGCCGAACCTCCACTTACAACCGTTTGACATCCTCTTGTTGCTGTAACTCACAATTACCATCAGATTTGGTGACTTATATCTCACCCCTCCAGGTATACACATTACCTACATACTCTTCTGCATTCCTGAATATCACTGCATTCGTTCCTCAACATTACTTTATCATTCCAAATATAAAATCCACATCTCCCTGTCATTCCTCATCTACCTTTTTCTACCCTTGTATGTATCCTTTAAAATACATGTCTCTACTGTAGTACCATACATACTTTCTTGTAACAAATCTGAGCTTCTGTCAATGTTAAATTTCCTTCTTTACTGTCAATGACATATATTGTATGGTATGTATTTTATATGTTGACTAGTAAAAACTAATAAAATATTTTGCTAAAAAAAGAAAAAAATGATTGCTTCCGATTAAATAAAATTACAACTTACAAAAAAGGTACTCAATCAGATATTGCCAGTTTTAGCATTATATAGTAAACTAGACACAGTTGATCATAACCTCCCATCAGGCTCCCTGGAATCTTAAGTCTTTCTTACGTGACTGATGAATTGGAGCCGGGCGCCATAGTAAAAGAATGGAGTGTCTCTTCAGCCTGGGCAAGATTTTCTTTAATGTTTGCAGAACTAGTCAGACTGGGAGGAGCTTCCTGGCCACTCACAGCGCACTGGGAAGCCAGACCTTTGTACAGCTTAATCAAAGAGGACCTGGAAAAGATCAGATCATCATTTAGTCAACTATCTATGGGCCACATAAAGATACAACTGTAAATACTTGTGTATTATTGCTTGTACAGTAGTAGATGATTGTTGAGCAGTATTGTTCATACTAAGTTTAATATTACGTTACCACCATTATTAATGAAGGATAAATCCTGCAATGTGTTATACATGGGCACAGTGTATGTGCTACTAAAATAGGAAAACAATTCAGCCTAAAGGAAATTATACTTACTTTATAAGTAAGGACACATTTCAATTATTTTTTTATATAATTGGGCATCACTATTACTCTTTCATGTATGACTCTGATGGAAACAGCACCCGTAGATGCCAATACGATGGAAACAGTAAAATAAACATGCAAGTATCTTGGCTTCACAAAGCAGAAGGGCTTTATTAAATAAAAGGATTTTTGGACTTGTCATTATTTAATTTTTTTTCTATGCACACCGGCACTGCTTAGATGGGTCTAGCACCCAGACATGACTCTATGCAAACTATTTTAGTGACAAAGTCGAGATTTAGGAACGAACACACACACACTTGCTTTAATTGTTAAAGAAAGAATTGGTCTCATACGTTTTGTTGAGGGAGCACAGCTACAATTGGGATGTCTCAGGATGGCCCCAATAAGAAAGTCAGCCCCTGTAATTTTGACAGAGCCGTAGGAGCCCTGGCCTACCCACTACATTTCCAGACAAGGATCTGAGCGAGAATCACCATCCACAGGTGATCTTCCAGAACTCCACCTATCTGAAGAAGAGCCATAACAACATACTATATAGATACATGAGAGGCCATGATCCTTGGTATCTCAATGAGGGAGGACAGAAGAGCGAGATATGAGGGTTTGCGTGTTCACACCTTACTAACAATCCTGCACTGTGACATTTTTCAACATATGTATTTTGACACACACATAAAGAAAGACTATTTTTCTTCATTTCAAATTTGTCTCTATAAAAACTTACTTCTTCAGTTTTTTCCGTTTCTGGATAAGCAAATCCTCATTGTATTGGAAAAGAACACTATAATGTGAAATGAAAACACGCAGTCGTTGGACACAAACCAGCAGCAAGTAATAGTCCGGGTGCTCCTGTTCTGTGTACTTTAAGACATTCTGGATAGAAAAAGGAAGAGAGCGGCTGTAATACAGCATTAATACTCGGTTTATTAGTCAGCAATTACATGTAAACCGCCCCCAGCTGTATTTCAGTATATGTGACCCCTTTATTTAGGAAAAATTAACAGAAATAAGAAATTGCCTTCAATTATGATTCTGTAATAACCAGTAGGAGATCGCTGATCAGTAACTGAGTGAGAACAGAATCCCAGGAAACTTTGTAAATTGAGAGATTATAAAGTCAGAGACTATGATTTATGAACATGAGACAAATGTAGCAATCAAGGTGGCTCAGTGGTTAGCACATCTGCCTCACAGCGATGGGGTCATGAGTTTGATTCCTAACCAGTGTCTTCTCTGTGTGGAGTTTGTATGCTCTCCGCAATTGCATATGTCTCTGTCCATATTCTAAAAAACATTAGCAGGTTAATTGTCTGCTAACAAAATTAATTTGTGTGTGTATATTAGAGATGCTCACTGACCCCCGTGATCTGGTTTTGGTTTTGGATCTGGATTAGCTTCGTGTTTTTGTTTTTGTTTTGGCAAAACCGCCCTCGTGTGTTTTGGTTTTGGATTTTTTAGTAAAAATCCTAATCTATGCTAAAATCACATAATTTTGAACTTTTTTTGTTCCTACATTATTATTAAGCTCAATAACACTAATTTCAAGCCATTTCCAGTCAATTTTGATCACCTCACAGATCACAATATTATTTCCATACACTTTTGGACAAAGCAACCTGGCTGGATGCTAAACGACAGAGCAATGACACAAACGCGGCAGTTCCTAGCACATATAGGACACATTGGCACACAGCAGTGGCAGAAAAGAAAAAGGGGTTTCCGCCCTCCCACCCACCGCTATTTTGGATCTTAAAAAGGAATCCAAAACTCGCGAGATCCGACAACGTAACATGACGTTTTGCCTCATTTCCAATTCTGAGGGCGCGCGACAGGCTCGGTACTCGGATCCCCTAAGTTCAGGTGTGTTCGGTTCCCGAGGAACCGAGCCTGAGCATCTCTAGTATATATGTGTACAGCACTGCCAAATTGGTGGCGATATATACATATAAAATGTTTTTTATGCGTTGCTATTTGATCTCAAGAACAGCCCTGGATAATAAGTATATAAAGGTATGGGGAGAGGTCTGATACTGCTAAAAAAAAAATCCTATTTAAAATGTGAGGGAAAGGTGTAAACCTGCTTTTAGGGGAGTTATCTGTTAAACATTAATTTAATGGGACCAGAAATGTTTTATTACTTATTAATTTAAAGAAATTAAATTTAGTAATCCAAAATTCTCCCCAAACCCTTGAAATTTGATTAACAAAGATTCTTTAGAGTCTGGTAGAACACGTGTCATGTCTGATAATTGTGTGGCTTAGTGGTTAGCACTTCTGCCTCACAGCACATAGGTCATAAGATTCATTCCCGAAAATCGCATTATTTGTGTGGAGTTTCTATGTTCTTCCCATGTTTGTTTGGGGTGCTCTGGTTTCCTCCCACACTCCAAAAACATTCTAGTAGGTTATTTGGCTGACATTAAATTGACCCTAGTCTCTCTCACTCTGTCTGTCTGTATATTAGGAAATTTAAACTGTAAACTCAAAATTGGGCAGGCACTGATGCGAGTGTGCTCTCTGTACAGCGCTGTGGACTTAGTGGCGCTATATAAATAGCTGAGGATGACTACGCACTGACTTTAATATGGATAATGTAGACATTACAATTTTTACACTACTGTAGGCTAATGCAGACTGACAATGAAATCTGACGGACTATGGTGATGTGACCATTTAAGCTATTCTGTCCCCAGTTGTGCAATCAATAATATTTTGTAATGTCACAGATGGATTTCCATTGAAATGTACATGTATCACTTACTATACATTTTTACACTACATTATTTTACAATTATGCCATTCAAATTAGACAGTAGTGGTTCATTGTTCTCACCTGCAAGAGAATAAGATATTCTGGGATGCGCTGAACGACATGAAATAGTAGAATGTACAGATCTGACTTTATGTCTTCTTCAGCCTAATCGTAAAACATAAATGTTGAGATTAAATATATAGTTCAATTCACTGTTCTTTTTGTTGCAGAAAGTTGTTTTTTTTACTTATGAAGATAAACAATATACACATTTAAAATCATGGTGTATACATGTATATTCTTTGTAGTTTAGGTTAGACTGTGACTTCTCTATTGCACACTCTAAATCAATATGCATGAGGCATCTGCACATGTTATGGTAGAAGGAGGAGGAGGCTATGGTGGAGCACGACCTGAAGCGTAGTTTTCAGTTAATCATGTGTCATATTGTGACATTTAGCTAACTAGACATTGCTTGATCAGTAATACTGATTTTTGTACTCTGCACAATATACAATATAGTGATATTGTTTTCTTCTTTTGGGTAACACGGAAAATGTTACTAATAATGTTTCACGTTTGTCAAGCGGGATATTTTATCCACATAGATTTACTGTCCACGGATAAATCCCCCAATGACAAGCCAGTTCTGAGAGTGTTATTTGTTAAAAACATAGCGTGCCGACATATTAAGGACTCTTAGGCAAGTTTGTGTTACAACTACAGTGGTGTAGCTAAAGGTCCCTGGGATCCAGTATAAACCTTGACTCTACACTGCTGTTATTCACCCTTTCCTATCACATGCACCAGCTGACCAGCATGTTATACAGCCTCAGATGATATGGGCAGCATGGTAGCTCAGTGGTTAGCACCTCTGCCTCACAGCATTGGTGTCATGAGTTCAATTCCCTTAACTGTGTGGAGTTTGTATGGTCTTTCTCCCACACTCCAAAAATATACTGGTAGGTTAATTGGCTGCTGACAAAATTAATACTAGTGTGTTAGGTAATTTAGACTGCAAGCTCCCATGGGGCAGGGACTGATGTGAATGACAACACTGCAGAATTGGTGTCGCTATATAAATAAATGGCCTAGCATTACTGACCAATTCTGGCACAAAGCAACTGGTACCACCAGGTGCAGACAGGTAAGTGCTCGCATTATGTTCTGTAATAGGTGATTAGAGCCCCAGGTGCTTCTTATTCAGTGAACTCTTTTTGGCTTTTGGACTTCCATAATGAAAAACAACCCAAGCACTAGAGACTTACAAATGGAAGCCATCACCCCTTAACCACCATAAAAGTATATTACAAGATGTAGTTTAAGAATGTTGTCTTTTAATTAAGATAGCCTTTATTAATTTCAACTTCAGTGTGTTTAAATGTATTTACATGTTTTACAGCACGTGTGACCATCCATTTCCATTTAAATATAAACTTTTAACTTTGAGTTATTATCATATTAATAGCACGTATACTGTACACACGGCACACACTTGTGCAAGAGGATGCAGAAAAAGGTTATGAACAGAATGTACCATTTTATACTAGTGTAGTACTATATTATAACCTGCAGCTGTCACTATAGCTATAGCTTAAACAATGTATTGCTATGCATAGCAGACTTACCTCTTTAAGAACCACGATATGGATCACTGAAATACTTTCTGGAAGGTCTTTCAAGTAAGCAACATAGTAGTCCAAGAAATTGTTCTTCAAAGAAAAAAATATATAACATAAATTGTTTATATTACATGTGTTTTATATAAAAACAACCCTGTTTTACCTCCTGGTTCTGTGGAAATTCACACTGTAAGATGGATATTCAGCAGCAACATGGGAATAGGGGTAACATCGGATGTATTTGCAGCTGAAGCTACAGGGGACAAAGCCTATAGCCCCCATGTGAATGGGTCTTGATGATGCCAATACTGCTAAGCAGGTCAGAATAGGTCTGCAGGAGAATCATTATGGCCTGTTTCATATAAGATGATTCACAATGTAAAATATAGTAGGATTAGGGCACATTGATGCATTGTACTGTGTCCAGGCTATGCTGGAGTTGAAGAAATTATGGTGTCTGCTGTACTATCTGCTGAACACTGGGTGAGGACAGACAAGAGGGAAGGATAACGTGGAGGCATCTCATACCATTCCCAAGATCTCTAGCCTTGTCTTTCAGCATATTCCTTTTTACAGCATTTATCTCACATGTTCTGTGATTAAGTTACTATAATGTATGTTTGTTTGATTCATTCATTTTATGATGATTAAAAGAAATCAATTCCTAGTTGATTTATGCCAACTCTTGTTGTTCATATTTAAAAGTGAATAGAGCTTAGGCAGCTAAAAGAATTGACAGACAGCAAAAGTACCTCATCATTAGTTAGCTTCAGGAATATGTCTCCCAGGATTCCTTGTCTGGACCATTTAACAACTCTCTCTTGCAGTATGTGGAGCAGGTCGAGGTGATGCTGGATCAAATACCGCAAAGAACTGGGGAAGAAACTGAGAAATGAACAAAAAGTGACCCTTGAAGATGCAGTCAGCCTGATATGAATGGAGTCAAAATAAATCAATGGAATATTTTCTGTTGAAAGAAGAGAAATAAACAATAAATAAATGGCCACAAATTCACTGATTGTACCAGCTCAAGTACTAGCATCACCCCTTCTGAAACAGAACGTTTTAGTATGAAGCTTTGTGGGTAAAAATTTGTGTTTAGGGATTTAATAAACAAACAAAGAAGAGGGGGTTGCTTTGAAATCTGAGTACGTAAGATTCAATTGTGTGTTATAATATTAGTGCAGAAAGTTGGTGACACAGTCCAATATGTAAGTTTAGTGGTGTGCAGAGGTTTTAACGTAAGGAACTGTGCAGGAACTTTAATGCATACTTGCCAACTCTCCCAGAATGTCCGGGAGACTCCCGAAATTCGGTTCAGTCTCCCGTGCTCCCGGGCTCGTTGGCATTTCTCCCGCATCCTGGATTTCACCGAGAATCGCGTCGGTGATTGACGCCATTTTGGAGGGCGGGAGGGGGCGGGACGAGGCCAATCGCGTCATTTTGGCCCCGTGACGTAAATTACGTTTTCGCGGGGGCGGGACCAAAATGATATGTTTGCCCTCATCCCGCCCCCTCCCGCCCTCCAGTCACGCCCCCTCTCCCGGAAACTTGTTTGCGAGAGTTGGCAAGTATGCTTTAATGTAGACAGCAGGAAGACATAGTGTAATGTTTATTGATATGTGTAAGTGTAAGCAATAGTTTGCTGCCAGGGGCAGGGCTTGGTGCAGCACACTCAAGAAGAACAAAGAGGTTGTGGAAGACACAAGGGGATGGGGCATAGTGGTATGGATATTGCCATAAGTACCGGAGAGATGGTGGAGAGTAGTATGAATAGAAAGCAGAAGGCTGTAAAGTGGAGAGTACATGAGTAACTAACTTATTATTTACTTTATTACTGATAAGGATCTATAGATGCCATTAGGAAGTTGAAACCGCAGCTTTAATCCTCCTGGAACAACACTGTTTTTCAATTCTGCAGTATTCTCCCTTCGCGTTTATCGGACAAACGCGAAGGAAGGATTAAAACTGCGGTTGCAACTTCCTAATGGCATCTATAGATCCTTATCAGTATATAATAGTCACTAAGGCTGTTTGATATACAGATGAGATACTGTGCCTTGTAGTGATTGGTACCAATCATTTTTTTTTGCTGCTGCTGGTTTTGCTGCCATTATTGCTGGATACATTGATTTGCTGTTTATTATTACAACAACTGAATGTGAGTGTAACCCTTGCATTTTTATTGTAATAAATTATTACTTGTTCATACTTCACTATATGGATTATAATTCCCTCACATACATCGTCTGTGGAACTCATGAGGAGATGTATGCATGCTGAGATCCAGTTACAGATAAGCTTATAAGCATTTTTTTCTGGTACGTGTAATAGCAACTGGTGTGTCACAAGCACAAATTTTTGTGTGTGTTAACCCACTGGTGTTTTTAATACGGTGATCAGTGAGTTGCAGCACTGGGTGAACAAGTAGTTTTATGATATACTACACTATTACCGATTTCCATTTTTTGTATATGCTGTGAGATCCAGACGGAAGTTCCCGTGTACCAATGTGTTGTCCACATGTTATCAGCTTTGATCAAGCCTCTATCTGGTACGCATATAATCATACGAAATTGGTTGTCCTATTTTAACAATACTACACCATGGGGCGCCCTGCTCTTCTTTTGTTCTAGATCCATATATATATGTATGTATATATATATATATATATATATATATATATATATATATATGTTAACCCGTGCATGATACTCATGCATTCTAGTCAAATCAAGCTACTTAAGGTGTTAAAAAGGTTCTTGTCATGCATTTGGGCATAGCCCAGGCCTCCTCAGGGGAAGAGCGTTACTTCCCAACGCAAGCGCCCTTTTTTAACGTGGTTTTGTCCACATGTCACCACCTCATCATTCTTCTCCATCACCTCATCCTTCATCTTCATCGCCACATCCTTCATCAAGCTACTTAAGGTGTTAAAAACTCCCCACTGTCACCCCCGGCAACCACCAACCACTCCCAACTGTCACTTCTCCTTCAAGAAATATATAGGTCAGTGTTTAACTCTGCCCAGCAGGTGGCGCTGCAGCTTGGTTTGTTTTTTTTTCCACACACGCCACTAGGCATTTATATAGTAGATATATAATACATATATATATATATAAATATATATACACACATATATATATATGTATGTACACACACATATGTTATATATGCATTACATTACCAGAAAATGTGAGTAGGGAAAGTACAGTACCTTCTCTCCTTAGTGGTCCTCTTGATATCGGACCCTTGTAAGGTGGCTCTGATCTTTAGGATATGAGACAAGTTCAGGACATATTTCCTCTCCGATTCCAGAAGGTCTTTGGCAGCACTTTGCCTTCTTGCTTTATATTACAAACATGTAAAATAAGTTACATGTTACACACACAAAATGAATATGTACAGCACTGCAGGTATTTGTTCTACTATGAGAGCCACAATGTTTGACATTTAATATATAATCACACAGTTATACTAGTTAAATTGGGGAGCGGAGGGGTCAAAAGCTTTAATGTTTATGAAGGTAACTTGAAAGAAAACAATAATGCTTCTCCCACTTCTTATAGTCTACCAGGACAGAAAGCACAGTCGGGTTTAATTTTCTATCACCAGAATACCTTGAGGACGGAGGCTGACACTTGATAATGACTGTGCTGTATTTGTGACTTACTTCTGAGGATCCCAAAGCACTTTGCAGAACTGTTGTGGGTATTAATAGTGCTGAGATTGTGACTTTATGTCCTTGAGAATGTGCATTTAAAACAACTAATAGACACAAATGGAAATTTATGAATGGGATGCACAGAAAATAAGACATATAGCCCATAGACATCAGTCACACACTTACTTTCATATTGTGAACTGGACAAGAGAAGTGACAGTTATAACAGTACTGGTTGCTATGTCTTACACCATTTCCTGTGTACCCATTTACCTAACTAAAATAATATATTTATAATGAGTATACTGTGGAGTGCAAATGTTTCTGGGCTGCAACACGTTTTGTGTTATCTTTAAAACAAAAGGGCCCTGATTCATTAAGGAGAGCAAAGAAAGCAAAAAAATCAGTAACTTTGCACCTTGGATAAACCATGTTGCATTGGAGGGGGAGGCAATTTAAAATGTGATGACAGATTTATAGTTGGGGTAAGGCATGTTCTAGATCAACTTTAAATTTCGGTGTACAAATTAAGCTATCAATTTTGTGTGCTACATTAAAAAACAGCCAGCATTTAATTTAACTTATCTGCAAAATAATAAACTAATTTGCACCCCTTGCATTGCAACATGGGATTTTTCCAGGAGAAAACATACTAATTTTTTTGCCTTACTTTCCTTAATGAATCAGGCCTAAGATGTTATGAGAAACTTACTAATATATTAATTTGAGAGTCCAACTACAGTACTCTCAAAATCAACAAGGCTGGGGGTAGAAATAATTGATTACTTTGTTTTGACGTTTCAAACTTTTTAGAAGTGGTGAGAAAACTAAAAAGACAAAAATATATATCCTAGCAATTCACACACTGGAGGGAACTTACGATGCACAAACATGCTAAATTCTCTTTGGTGACATCACATGCATAGATTCATGTATGTGTGTTGTTTTCCGGCAAAGTGCATGGGTTTGTGGGACAATATGGCAGTGTTTGCAGCGGTATAAATGTTTTTACTAGCCGATAGGAGTGAAGACTAGACACATTGAAGCGGATAGATTTGTAGACCCATGCAAAAATCAAGATTTTGTTTTGCAGAGCGAGATTATTAAATAATACAAATGGATGAATAAGGTGTATTTTTGGGTGTTCTGTGGAAGGGTGAGCAGCCGTTTTCACTCTTGAATACTGCGTTGGTGGAGAGCAGAGAGTAAGTGTGCACTTTGAACAGCACTTGGCGGATCATCTACTAATTCTCGTACTCATTCCTCATTTCTCCATCTCAGTGAGTACATGCACCTACCAATGGTGTGCACCACAATGTAGGGAGCTTTTGACACAGCCATGCTACAGTATCACTGCACCAATTTGAAAAGTTCAATTGTTGGGAGGTATGTTGCCCTAGCAAGTAAAATCTGAATTCCAGCCGCCTTCCATAACCAGTACCTGGATAGTGTCTCCTAATGGAGGAAGTCTCTATGACATCACAGTTATGTTGCCTGCAGTGCTTCCACATTAACAAAGAAGCACTCAGACAAAAATGAAACAAACAGTTCTAAGGCAGAACATTGGAACCAGTGACAGGCAGTGACAGCCAGGCTCAGCATAGTAGAATAGTAGAATAAACTGGTTGACATCACAGCAGTACACTTATCTACAACCTGTTAGGACACAGTATATAGATAAGCATTTGGTGGCCATGAAGTCGCTAATGAAGCTGGAAAACCTCCTTATTACATGAAACACTATAATATTTTTCACTTCTATCATTATCACATTTTTAAATATTTCTTAATCAAGCTGAACACACATATAATTTATACACTTACACTAACAAAAATATATATAACAACAATATCAACATAGCCATATAACTATATTGTTTGTTACAAATACATGTATAAAAATGTGTCCTTTATCACAGGCAATGACTGGGTCTATTTTACCATTGTTCAATAAAGGTTAGTTTGCCAGTCTGGAAAATCATATTTTCTTAAATCAATAATAATTGGAAATATCATATTACTGCTGAAATATAATGGTAATTTCATCATTCAACCACAGAAGAAGAGTTCATACTAGGATGTTACATCACACAAAGGGCCTGATGCCGAGATGGAAGTACGCCAATTTATGTCATGTTAAACACTTTGCACTGAGTGCTATTTTTCCAGCTCTGCAATCTGCTACCTAACACAAGGTACTCACTTTGCTTCATCACATGCATGATCCTATATAAGACTATCATCACCATCATCATTTATTTATATAGTGCCATCATATTCCGTAGTGCTTTACAATTGGGGACAAACATAGTAAACTAATAAACAAACTGGGTAAAACAGACAAAGAGGTGAGAAGGCCCTGCCTGCAAGCTTACAATCTATTGGACAATGGGAATTTGACACATGAGGTTAAGTCTACATTTGCAGTCGGCCCAGCCAGACTGCAAAGGTAAAAGTGACTCATAAGCTAAATGATCCTGTCACACAACAATGTTGGTCAAGGGGTAGTTGTATAACGGGTGGTAATAGGGTAATGTAGTGAGGTTAAGAGGGTGGTTGAGGAATATTATAAGCTTGTCTGAAGACTATATGGTTATCCTCAGTCTCCAAAGAATATAGATTGCACTTTAACATCAATGACTGTACTATTATTAATAATTATTAATAGTTTACCAAAGACACTGGGCTCGCTTAGGACAGTCTCCACAGGGGCGGTTCTGCTCTGCACTGGCTCTCTTATCCTGTCTGTTTGTTCCTTTGAAGAACTCTCCTCATCCCACTCCCTCCCTTCTTTGGGCTGTCTCCAGATAAGGGAAGGCATATACACTCTTGACTGTGCTTCAATTGATACTGAAGACTTGAAACTCTCGTCTGTTTCTTCATGAGTTGCCCGAGCTGCTTAGAAGAACAAATAAGCATTATTAAAATAAAGATCAAATCTATCTAGGACTTGCATATATGTAGCACATACAGGGCCGGATTAACCCAAGGTCTAACTGGGCTAGAGCCGAGAGGCCTCGGGAATCTGGGGGGGCTGCCAGCACTCATCAGGTCGGGGCGTCCCCGCCCTCGGCTCCGACTGTCAGCTGATCAAGGAGAATGGCAGGCAGCTAACAGCAAATGTTATGCTGTTAGCTGCCTACTGCCACTGTAGTGCTTCCGCAGTGCACAGTAATCTCACTGAGGAGATCTCGTGAGACTATGAGTCATAGTCTCTAAGTAAGCAGCATACTGCGCATCGCGGATGCACTACAGGGAGTGACGGAAGAATGCCTGCAGCCTGCAGACAGTGAAGACAGATCAGGAATAAGAGGTAAGCGCTCGAGGGGGGGGGGAGGGGTATCACAGGGGGACCTCACAGCTTTATATTATGCTCTATTATATATATATATAGGGATGGGGGCCTCACAGTACCCTTAGCCCGGGAGCCTCCATTCCCTTAATCCGGCCCATAGCATGAGACATTAACCTTAACTGCTCATTAAGCATCAGGGTGGTATTATCTCATGTTTTATACAGGGCAGTCATGTCTTCAGCATAAGTATGTGTACGGTAAAATAAAGCAAAATGGTGGAATGCTACACTCTTGTACTTCATGGAGAATCTTATTTGTCAGCCATGTTTTCCTTTATCACACTGAGATGTTAGGATTGGTCTAAGCTCGTGTGAGCTGTGCAATTTATCAAGAAAATATTTCTGTAACTTTTTCCATTGCCTCAATATTCATTTATTGCCAGCGACCCTAATATGTCCTACAAAATGGTAAATCGGGTCTTGCACTTTGGACAATGGTTTTCAGATCTTCAAGTCTCTGTGTAAGAAAGTGTTTATGTTATATTAAATCCGTAAACTTTTCTAATATCAGAGATGTTTTTAAGCTGTATGTGAAACATAAAAATGGATATATCTATTACACGAGAAATATGTGTGGTATAGTCCTAGGGAGGAAGCAAACTGGTTTGAATAATTTCAGATTTTGGATGCATATTGTAAGGTCAGACCAATGAATGAAATTAGTACTAAAAATTCAAATAAACTGAAGCCATTGGAATGCTGGGCAATCAGATGGTTTGCTGCTATAGCATGGAAAATGATGTGATGAATTAAAGTCAGTATACTGAACTATTCTGCATGAAGAAATACTGCATTTTACTAAGCTGTCCTCAACAATGGGAATAAGAAGCCAATCGGTGAATCAAATTACTGTGAATTCACTCATCTCTAATCCTGTAAGTGTGTTTTACCCTGTGTGCTCCAGCTCTTAGGAGAACAGAATGTCAATCATTCTCAGCCTTCCATTTACCAGACAGTTCTCAGTGCCAATAACTTTTAAATGAGACACAATAAATGTTCAAATGAGACATAAAAAGAGACAATATGTTAGGGTGGAATCAGTGTGGAAAAATTTTCATATCATCCAAAGACTACAAAGAAGCCAGACGCTTTGTACTCACTTGTGTTGGTAACTGCTATATTGCTTTCACTCCCAGCACTTACTGACCTGGATGCAGGTGCTGCATTGAAGTAAAATTAAGAAGTATGTATGAGAGAGTACACACCATTCACTGCAATAGTATCAATGTTACTGACACCAGAAGTAACAACTTAGCTTGTTACACGTAGAGAATGTAAGACAGTTTTAATAACACAGATCAAACAGACTGCCAATCAAAATATATCTGTAAAATATATATATATATATATAAACTGTTAGCTTGATAAAGTCAGTGTGATGAAATGCGTTGGGTTTGATCTGTTGGACCCAGTTACAGTGTTACTGGGACTTACTTCCTGGCCACAAGTTCGTATTCCCGCTGGAAAATCTCTGCTGATTTGAGGAATTTAGATAACTTTGTTACTATAGTTTGAATGTGCGAGC
Source organism: Mixophyes fleayi (assembly GCF_038048845.1). Classification (NCBI taxonomy): domain Eukaryota; kingdom Metazoa; phylum Chordata; class Amphibia; order Anura; family Limnodynastidae; genus Mixophyes; species Mixophyes fleayi. The sequence goes on along the minus strand of NC_134404.1, from coordinate 283,375,818 downwards.
ATTGGATGTTTTTATATATATTAAAGATATACTTTGATTGGCTGCCAGTTTGATATATGTCTTAAAGACAGGATAACCTGGTATGTTCATATTGATAAGAATTAAGTGTTCTATGTTCTAAAAAGAACATACTAAACTATGTTGTTCTCTTTTCGAGTTCCAGTTTTGTTTTTTGATGCTTGGCTATATCACAATATACACTTTTAACTATTGATATTTTGTTTTGATACACTATGTGTGGCGCTTCTATTTTTTGCTTTGTATTCTATGTATGTGTATATTAAATCTTGCAATAATATAGTAAATATGAAACTTTTATTTTTTGGAACCACACGAAACATGAGAGCTACTTCATATTACTAACAGGACTAGTTAAAATCCCAACAAAATGACAGAAAAAAATAAGAGTAAGATCATTGTGGACCCTTTTGCACCCAATTTGACTTTACTCTTGTGGCAGCATTGATTGAATAGTTTGTGAGATGGCTTCTCAGCCACAAAATTCACAATACTGCTTATGGAACACAGTTATGAGCATTAATAATTGTTTCATCAAAGCTATCGACATCAAGAATGGCGTGGCAACTTGTTCGCTGAATTTGTAGGCGTTGAAGTGATATTAGTTCTGTCCTGGTTGCTCTTCAGTTATTTTCTCTGTGACGGGCAATTTCCTGAGGAGTCAGATTTGAATGGCAATAGTAATCATGTTCACATTCACTTTGGTCATCAGTCATAGTTTGTTGTCGGGCTTTATCCCGCTCCGCCCTTCGCCTTTTGCTGTGTCTTGCTGTGCAGTTGCTCCCACAGCAGACATTTGCCTTATAGGTGGCCTCACAGTTACACTTTGTTGCTTAAATTAATTAGTATATTCCTATTAATTTAACACTAAGTGCAAATACAACGAATGGCTAGAATGGTAACTGCCACACAAAAAACCTAAATAAACCAAACAAAAAATGCCCAAGAAATTAGGAAAATCTAGTCAGTATGAATAGTCAAGTACGCAAAAATAATTTGCAAACATTTTACCAAATTTGTTTGTGAGTTATGTGTAAGTATTTACAAAAGTGAGGAGCAGTGTTAGCCTGTTATATATAAAATAGTAGCATATAGCTACATCAAATGTATTTCAGTACAGTTATCGGTTGTGTTACAGCTTTTTACTGCCACCTATTGTTTGAACACATACACATAAAAGTGAGGAGCAGTGCTAACTTTTTATATATATATATATATATACCCTTATCCCCAAAGAACGGAAGCATGTTCACAGCTATGCAATTTATCGCACAACTTTCCTACTCAATAATGACATTAAGCTTTATGATAAAATTCTAGTAATCAGTAATTGAATTCTATTCTCCCTGCCCTGGTCCATTATATACTGGTAGGCTTTGTTTCTGGTAGACAAGCTAGGGACAACATGAGAAGAACCATTTATATTATCCACATCCTTAATTCTAGGAAACCTCCATCAGTTATTCTATTGTTGGATGTGGAAAAATCCTTTGATAGAATATCTTGGCACTTCATGTCTCACAGTTTAGTGCACTATGGCTTTTCCAGTCCATTTCTATTGGGTGTACATGTTTTTTACTCCCACACCTCTGTAAAGATTATGGTCAATGGTTCTCCCTCGGACCTCATCACTATCAGAAATGGCACAAGCCAGGGCTGCTCTCTATCTCCTCTCATTTTTATCCTCATAAAGGCTTTAATAGTAGCTGCCTCTGACGGTTACCATTCGAGCCTCCACTAATATAGGGGTGTAGACCCTAATAAAGGGGTGTAGACAAGTTAACTGTCTCTTTTCACAGATAACATTTTGTTGACTCTCCAGCAGCCGAGAATCTATTTTCCTAACCTATTTAGTGTCATGGAATACAAAAGCAACCTCTCAGGCTACAAAGTTAATATTGCAAAATCAGAGGCTATACGCCTCCCCTCACTAGAGTTACTCTGTCACCTCCCAATTTAGTTTTAGGTGGCAGAGAAATAGATTTAAATATCTAGGTGTTCCTATCACCTTGTCTTATGAGTCCCTTTACCAGGAGAAATATCTGGGCGTTTTTGCTAAGTTAAAATTGTATCTATAAACCTGGTGTTCCCTAATTATATTGTGGCAGGGCAGGATCATCGCAATGAAAATTTTCAGAGTTCCTTTCTCAACGTGCTTGGCTAAATTTGTCTGGACCAACAGGTCTCCCAGAGTCCGCATAGCACTCCTCAAGAAACCCAAAATTTGTGGTGGTAGGGTGTTCCCTGACCTCAAAGTTTATAACTGGGCAGCCCATCTTCAGGGTACAGCACCTGTGCACAGGACACCACAGCACATTTGCCAGGGGACTCTCCATTCCAGACGCTAGAGCCATTAGCTGCTATAACTATGGCTTATTCTTCTCTTTTTTTATTTTATGACGTTAGTTCTCATGTCTTCATGTAGAATACAGAAAACAATGCCGTTAATATTCACTACATGATTTGCAGGATTTAATACACTTATTAATATGTGTCTATTTTATTAAAAAGGAATAGTGTGATTCCCATAGCTTTCACCTTTTTTGAGTGCATTGTGTATAAAACACCACCTTCATTTTACATGGTCTTTATCCCATACAATTGGGATGAGTGAAATTTTTAAAACCATTCAGAAAAATATTCCTATTGTTCTGCATGTGGCTGTCTAATTTTGCCTGTTTCTCTCACTGAATTTGTCCTTTAGTGTTTCTAGTTGTACCCCGACCACACCATACAGTAGACTGAATTGTGCTTCATCCCTGCTCTATTCATAGACTATAACTTTCATGAATTGTATATTTTCAAATACAATGCAGTATAGGATTGTGGAATGATGTAGCACAAGTGTAATTTAGTGATATTTCCTTATATACATTATTAGTGCCAGCTTAAAAATCTATAATGGAATGTGTTTTATACACATGACGTGTGGGACGTGACGGAGGTTGGATCATGGAATCCTGCGGCAAAGGGTGTAATGAGGAAAATTTAGAAATCCAGGCCTACAGCTACCCATACACAAATCAACATAGGACAATGTAGGAAAAACTAACAATATACAAAGATACAAATACACTGTAAGTTCTCACAGTACCTTTCTTATAAGGTGAAGTCTGTACTAGGTTGTTATATTGATGATTGACTATCATTGATTCAGAGTGATTGGCTGTCTGGAAGGTGCTGTTCTGTGGGACTTGTGTTTGGGCTGTGTGCTCTTCTTTCTGGATCCTTCTGGGAACAACAACAACACTTAAAAGACATTTTTGAATTAGGAAATCCATATTGGAAACCTAAAGCTCTCTTTGTAATCTCTGACATTCAATACCCTGTTAAGAACAGTCTGGAATCTTGACAGTTAACGAAAAACTAACATTTTCAAAACTTGTTACACATACAGAAGAATCATGCATGGAAAATATCCAGGGAACATAAGAAATGAAAAATGGGGATTATTATTACCTTTACCATGTCACTTAGCAAACAAAATATCAACAGAATCTGAATATTAGCTCAGCCTTCAAAATAACTTCCACATGCTATAACTTTCTGTTACAAGCCGCAGCAGTGCCCCAAGCCGCCGTGGCTCACTGTTTGCATCCTGGCCGTCGCCATGACAATGGTGGAGATGCTGTGTCAGTGTAACGCCGCGTCCCGGCATGATGAGCATCCAGGTGCGTGCCTAAATAAGTTTAATTAATTACAGCCCTCTGAAGCTGATTATGTCAGTTGCGTCCCCTGCTTTTGATTGGCCCCCTATGTATATAAGGAAAGGAGGTCTTAGCCTCCCTGACGGTCATAGCGATCTCTGTGCCTGTACACATTGTTGACCAGCTCCCCTGTTTCTGTGTATCTTCAGCTACCTTGTATTGTTTCCCTGTTGTGACCCTTTGGCTTGACTCTGGACTCTGCTTGAACTCCTGTGCCCCTTGACCATAGCATGTTTTTGGATTACCCGTGTTTGCTACTTGCCCTGACCTTTTTACTGTCCCTCAGCTATCCAATCCTTGACCTTTGGACTGTCTCTGGTATCTGCCTCCAGTTCTTTCTCTACCTGACTCTGCGGTTTGTTCTGATAAGCTTCTACTACTATAGAGTTAAGTCCTGGGGGCATCGGAGTACCTCCAACAAACCAGTTCTACGGGAAAGACGGCTGCTATAGGTTAAGGTCTCTACCAGTCTGGTTCTAGAAGCTTATCAAACAGCCGTGGCCCATAACACTTTCCTGTGAGTGCATTTTTATCTTCTGATTAAAAGTTTGAAAACACACTTGATCTATGGATTTTTTTCTTCTTTTTTTGCGTCCTTCCTATAATATATATATGTGATCTCCGGTGTGGCAGTGAAAGGGTGGAATCCCAGAGCCAGCAGCAGCTTTTACAATTGTGCACAGTTATTTTTCGCACACATAAGAATAGTTGGGGTTGTGGGTAAAAACAGTACAAATAGCAAAAACAAGTCCCAGTCAATACAAGTCAACTATGTCATAAATGCTAAGAGTACAATATATTACTAATAATCACTTTATGCATAGTAATAAACTGATATTAGTACGACAATGCACCTGTGATATTGTACATTTGTACATTTTTCTGTTAGATAGGGCAATGGATAATTTGTTTGACTGGTCTTTGTACTTTTATGTATAATTACACTTCAGCCATACCCAGGACCAGCGCAAGCCTGGGGGGAAGCCCCCCACTCGGAAACCCCCTTCCCGCTGCTTCTTCCCTTGGCAGGCGGAAAATGGATGAGCAGCGGTCTGCAGCATTACATGTAAGAGGCTCTGGTTGGTTCCCTTTCATGTCAGTAGCTAGAGCTCCATGTGGGGGCACCACAGGAGTTTAAAATCACTGGATGAATGACATTATTTCACTCATTCACAGTTTTAGGCACACCCTAAACATTCACGCCCCAGGATTGGCTAATGGTAGCTCCATCCCTGTCTATAACTATAAGATGTATCTATGACTGGGAGGACGCAACTTGACTGGCTGTGGATCCTTTTCTACACCTAACCACGGATTCCTACAAAACTTACCACAAAGCAATGACTCTGCTTGTATCTCAGTACTAAAAGCTTTTTTCCCCTGTAATAGCTTTGTAAAGATATAACTTATTAAAAAAATATGAAAGACAATTTATAAAGTTATACGTTTTAGATTATAATTAGTTTATAATTCCCACCTTCCTGAAAAGAAGTCAAATGCTCTCATGCCTAGTGTGGATTACTTCTAATTAGAGACAGGGTGACCTGATTATTAATGTGAGGAATAATGGACATTTTTCATAATTAGTTTAAAAATACTCACAGGATTAGCGATATCCAAATTGCTTCCTCCTACATTTATACTTTATTCATTTTTTTTACATTTTTACTCCAAAAAATGTATAAATAGATGAGTGCAGTTGGGACTGAGCAGAATAAATGTGGCACAGTATTTTGGGAAGTTGTAAAGGAGACTGAAGTCCACATAACTTCATAGGAGCACTCCTGGACAACCTGTGGCTCTCAGGGTGTTGTGAAACTACAAGCCCCAACATGCTTTGCCAGCTGATACCCATCAAGGTATGCTGGGACTTAAAGTTTCAAAACACTTGAAGAGCCAGAAGTTGTCCAGGCCTACATTAGAGGGTCAACTGTTGGATATCCCTGCCCTAAGTCAACTGTAGGAAACAAACTTTATTAAGCCTACCATGTATCCTCCAGCCCCTTCCATCCCCTTTAAAGACAGAAATGGATTAAAGTAAGATGCACCCTATGTTAAGGTGTTTGTTAAATAGGCTTATCAAATATTACATGTGTATTTCAACCATTAAAGTGCTAAATTTAATCTAATTAAAACTTGGCCAGCAGCCACTCACTTGTTTTTTACTTTCCGGGACTCCCTCCTCTTTTCTTGTTGGAGCTGTTCAATTTTCTGCTGCATCTCTTCCTGCTTAGCAATTATGGCATGAATCATTGCCATGGCAGTGTTGACCTCTTCCTATGGAACATACAAAATTAGTGGCAGAGGAAAAACACTCGGCTACATATATTTGTGTAAAGTAACGCTGTACGTGACAACAATACAGCTATTCCATTCATTATCTGGAACCCAAAGGTGTAACTACCATGGTAACACGGGTGAAGGTACTATGGGGCTCACAGCTGGTGGTGTGTCTTCCATGTGTATATGTGCTTCTTCCCCCTTGAGGGTCGCTTTCGAAATCTTGCTATGGGGTCAACATGTGTAGTTACTCCCCTGCTGGAAACTTATTGTCCAGAAAGTTATGAAAACCAGAAATACAAAATATAAATAATTGTTGCTGTTTGGTAAAGATGTCCTACATACTGACATGATTACTGCCCTGTAAGGCACTGTACTAATAGTATATCAAGGGCAGTAAAGAGGTAATTTTTGAATATTAGAATATAGTATATAGTAGCCATGGTGCTCCAAATTGTGGGGAAAATATCAAGCATTCTGGCTAACAGATCTCATACATATACAAGCTTTTGTTGTCGTTCTTTCAAAATACACCTGAACTATTACAAAGTACAGTCAACAGGCAGGTCCTTGTTCTAATGAAGAGGGAGAAAGTTCCTTGCAGTGTAATTATTTTTATGTGATCTCCTATGGGTAACCTGACCTGTGTTTGTGTGTACATGGGTAACAACTGACTGCAATGATAAGCACAAAAAGAGTTTATTGCCCAAAAGTACTGTCTGCACATACCTTACTGTCAAATGAATTACTGAAATTTGTGTCTCCGCAATATGTCTTCGGAAGCTGTCAGGGATATATACCCCTGGACAAAGAAGTACTTCTATATGCCAAAAAAGGAGATTATTTATATATGTACCTTGTACCTAATAACTAATAAGTAATGAGCTGTTACATAAAACACAATGGTGTTTATAAAGAAAAATCCATATTTCATGTCAAACTACTAGAAAGACTTCTGAATCTGTCTCCCAAGTCTTAAATGCATATAGAGCAGTTCTGGAAAAATGTCTCCTGCGATATATACATATAACAGGTAGTTTTTAATTTATTGATGAATCATAAAATTATATAAAAAATTGAGCCCTATTATTGTATGACACTAAATGGTATATTTACTAATCAGCTTCTCGGCACTTTGCCGCCATTTTTTAAAATGGCAATTTTATTAAAGAAAAAGCCCAAATTGAATTTGGATGCACTATATGCAGCCAAAGGTAACAAATCAGCCTTCATATCACCTAGCTAAATGACCTATGTTTTATAAATTTGCAGGCAGATATAATATTTACCATGTACAGATTTATTTTATAATTATGCTAATTGTTTAATAAAACTAACAGGCGCGAACTGAGGATTGTCGGGGGGGGGGGTTTCCCCCCCGACCCCCAAAAAAAACCACCCCCGCGAGAGTTGCTGTATACACTACAGCACCGCCGCGGACGCTTCTTTGACAGCGCCGCGGCTGCTGTATAGGACAGTGCAGCTATAGCGGCCACTTAGTTAGCGCAGGGGGGGTTTCTGGAGACTCAGAAACCCCCCCCTGCGTGCACCACTGACTAAGCCTTCAGCTCAAGATATATTATGTTCCCTAAGAGTTAGTGTGAACTTCAATAAAATCATGCCCTGCACTGCCATGCTCCCTGGTTGCATTTAGAGATTATGGAATGTAGCCTCTTTGGGTTAGGGATCTAAGCCTTACTGTGACATGAAACCTCAGTGCTGGATCCAGTTGTTTTTAAGTGACCCATTGTAACTAATTAAAATTAATACGTATATGGGGTTTGGAATAAGACATCCCATTGCTTACCTAGCAAATCAATGTCAACTTGACCCATTCAATTAAAGAGATGTTTGCTTCCAAAATTACCACTGACTCTACCTTTATAACCTTGAATACAGTTAATGAATTGATATAAAAATCTTGTTTTATATTAGTTAATTCATTGAGATCATGAGAAAAATGTCAGTGCTATGCTCAGAAGCAGACAAATATCTCCCTGATTAGATGGGTAAGGTTGACATCTTTGAACCTGAATCAGGTTTAGCAAAATGATACTAGGCCACCTCTATTAGCTAAGTTTGCTTCAGTAGATAATCTCAGTATACACCTTCTTCCTGGGTGTCATCAGGAAGTACCAACTATACTCTGAAGACACTCAAATCTATCTTCCTCTGACCTCTCCCCGTCCCTCATCTCTCGGTCTCCTGCTGTCTCTTGACTTTCTCATCCTGGGTGCCCCAATGCTTTTTGAAACTCAATATTTCTAAAACTGAAATCGTTGTTGCTCTATCTCTGCTGTCTCTCTCTACCCCCCGCCCCCTACATCTCCAGACCTCTACTCTACCCACGCTCCATCCAATCCCCCCTAATGCCAATGCAAGCAGCCTCACTACCGCACAGATTACCTCTTCTCACTCCCATCTTCAGGACTATGCCCTTAGCTGATCCTAACCTGTGGAACGATCGCCCACATCCTATCAGATTAGTCTCTATTCTCCAAAGCTTCAAGCATTCAAGCATGCCATTAAAACTCATTTATTTACTCAAGTAAATCAGCCCTCCCCCTAACTCCTTTGCCTCGGCTCTCTCCTCCACTCCCCACTTAGTGCCACTATTTGTGTCTCCCCCTTCCCTTTAGGAAATAAGCTCTCACGAGCAGGGCCCTATTTTCTTGTGTTCTTATACTATTCCATCACCTTCTGTACCGCTAGGCCTGCTTCCCTAGCCATGTCTTCCCCAGGCCTACTTCACATTGGATATTACAACTGGCTGAGTGACATCACTGTCACTCAATGTCCTGTAATAACTTGATCTGCCTTACCAAGTTATCTGCTTGTAATCTGTTAATTAGTAGAAGTCTGGTCTTTGTATAATTAACGTTCGTTTAATAATCTATTTTGTAATGTAATGTATTGTGGATCGTTGCTGCTTGTGTGTTGTACATTACTGTAAATTTTGTGTACGGGTATGGATCCATTACGGTGCCTTATAAATAGAAGATAATAACAATAACACAACTACTTATGTTGATTGTATAAATAACATTTGTACTGTTATAACTTTGTATTGCTAAAAAAAATGTAATGTCTAGAAATGGAACAAGCATTACCCATTTATTACAATAATGTATGCAATCAACAGCGATGGCACAAATGAACAGACGAAGCCAATACAGGGGAATTTATAATCTCTGATTTATTACAAACTAGTGACCACATAGGAAACAAAGGATCCATTGTGTGTCTGACAATACATCTGGAGTGTTGGAGTGCTAGGAGAAACACACACACACACACACACACACACACACACACACACATAGTATTAACCATGTCACTACCAGTTCTGTTACCAGTAACTTTTATTTGCCTTCGCAGAAAAATAAGATAAATTGTTAATTTTTCTTTAACACTCAGTCCACACCTGAATTATATATAGATTTATAAATATAGTATTATTGAAAAATTGTTTGATTCACACTTATTGGAAAACAAAATATAATTTTAGACGTTATTGTAATTATCAGGGTACAAGTTTCACATGATTTTATGGAGAGAATCTATATCAATCTTTTGTCAACAAATAATGCCATTATGTAATCATACTATATGCATAGCATACATATTGTATGCACACAAACATATAAATACCAAACATATAAAGTAATTATACAGTGCATAATAAAAAAGCAATAGCCACTGTCTGTTCCCAGCATATAATCCATAGAAGAAAAATGGCTCTGCTTATGTTGCATAAACTATTTTAGTTTGTTGTCCCCCCCAACTAGAATATTTTCACCTTTAAATTGTTGAGTGAATTTTTCATCTCCGTGACCTTCTCTTCCATAGTACAGCGGCAACTCTTGACCTTCTCTTCCAGGGCATATTCTCCATGTTGTATACGGGACAACTCCTGCATGGCCTCTGTGAAACCAGTCTTAAGTTCAGAGGCCAAGATCTGCAACTACAGAAATATAATAATTCGAAGACAGTCCTCACATCATGCTGGTCAAATCTCTATGACTATAACTATTGGAGAGTTCGTTTTGTCAGTCATATATTTTTGTCCAGACAAGGGGTTGCACATAGGTCTTACTTATTCTTGGCAGAAACTTGATATTAATTTTAGTTTCATTACAAAAGTCAACATTGTGGTAAGTTCCAAGCTGCAGAAAGCTGTGAGTGTTAATATCATTAACAGTGTAATAAGTGTTGGATTTGAAAATTTAATCACCTATGGGATCTATTCAGGGAGTAAGAAAGGGGAACATACTGTATATCAATGGAAATTGATATAGATGACTCTCACATGAAACGTGCAATATCTACAGTGGCTGATAGCCATAATAGCGGTAATAAGTCTATGTTAATTGAATGCTTGTGAATCAAGTTGTATATAAGCGGACAACGCCTTTAAGCATAAATTTGTTACTCTGCAGAATTTGGGTCATCTGCTTTTTTTCAATTGCTGACCACAGATCCACCATTAGCTAGATATCATTCTTCATACCCACATGACACTGTCATGTGCTCTTCCAGATACATTCAGGCTGATGCTTCTGGAGATTACTATAATGCCACTGCAGATTTCCTTAGTACCTATATGCAGGAACCAAGAGATTCTCTAAAAATATATTTTACAAAGTGAGCATGGTGTGTGCTGGTGTACCGAATAAACTTAAGTTAATACAGGTGATTAAATCTTCAAAGCTAAAACTTTTCATAATAATATTTGTATGTACAGTCATGGCCAAAAGTTTTGAGAATGACACAAATATTATTTTTCATAAAGTCTGTTGCCTCAATTTTTATGATGGCAATTTGCATATACTCCATAATGTCATGAAGAGTGATCAGAATTGCAATTGTAAAGTGCTACGGAATTTGCTGGCGATATATAAATAAATGTTGATGATAATGATGATGAATTGCAATTAATGTCAAAGTCCCTCTTTGCCATAACAATGAACTTTATCCCAAAAACAATATTTCCACTGCATTTCAGCCCTGCCACAAAAGGACCAGCTGACATCAAATCAGTGATTCTCTCGTTAACATAGGTGAGAGTGTTGACGAGGAAAAGACTGGAGATCACTCTGTCATGCTGATTGAGTTAGAACAACAGACTGGAAGCTTTAAAAGAAAGGTGGCGCTTGAAATAATTGTTCTTCCTTTGGTAACCATGGTTATCTGCAAGAAAACACGTGCAGTCATCATTGCTTTACACAAAAAGGGCTTCACAGGCAAGGATATTGCAGCTAGTAAGATTACACCTAAATCAACTATTTATCGGATCATGAAGAACTTCAAGGAGACAGGTTCAATAGTTGTGAAGAAGGTGTCAGGGCGCCCAAGAAAGTCCACCAAGGGGCAGGACGATCTCTTAAACTTGATTCAGCTGCAGGATCAGGGCACCACCAATGCAGAGCTTGCTCAGGAATGACAGCAGGCTTGTGTGAGTGCATCTGCACGCACAGTGAGGCAAAGACTTTTGCAGGATGGCCTGGTGTCAAGAAGGCCAGCAAAGCTTCTTTGCAAAAGGTACAAGGATTGGACTGTTGAGGATTGGGCTAAAGTAATTTTCTCTGATGAATTCCCTTTCAGATTGTTTGGGGCATCTGGAAAAACGCTTGTCTGGAGAAGGAAAGGTGAGCGCTACCATCATTTCTGTGTCATGCCAATAGTAAAGCATCCTGAGACCATTTATGTGAGGGGTTGTTTTTCAGCCAAGGGAGTGGGCTCATCACAATTTTGCCTAAGAACACAGCCATGAATAAAGAATGGTACCAAAACATCCTCCAAGAGCAACTTCTCCCAACCATCCAAGAACAGTTTGGTGACGAACAATGCCTTTTCCAGCATGATGGAGCACCATGCCAATAAAGGTCCTTATTTCCAAGTATGGAAGGATCCGTTATCCATACTATTTCGATTTTAGCGGTTTGAACACTATTTTTACCTCACATTAAATAGGAACACTGTACTTCTATCTACAGTATGGAACCACCGCTTTATCGGTACAGAAATCCTTATTATACTTGAATACACGCCTACACCTCCTAGTGGACAGGAAACCTGCCAATCATTCAAATAACCAGTAGTAGGGAGGCCCTACTAGAACCAATCCTGTCCCAGTCCTTATTATACTTGGATACACGCCTACACCGCCTAGTGGACGGGAAACCTGCCAATCATTCAAATAATCAATAATAGGGAGGCCTTACTAGAACCAATCCTGTTCCATTCCTCTCTATTTAAACCTCCCATCAAATCCAATATGGCGCCTATATCCCTGCCGAAACTACATAGTGAAACTAGTTGGATACTAACACCCACACTTTCTGAAAGTGCCTGTTCAGCTGCCACGAAGATATCCTAACACTGGAAATAGTGAATGACCTTTCTTGTTCTACATCACCGCATGCGCACTAGTCCTAGCCGCGACTCCACAGTAAGGCTTCCACATATGGCTACTCATATACTTTGGACCACACGGAGGGATCTCCAAAAGAAACACAGCGTCTCTGCAAAGAAGCCCAATTTATTGTAAGTCTGGTTTACATTTACCCTGGTACCGTGTGATCTTAGTGGACCTGCCTTCTGATTTCATTGACCAACAACGTATTGGACTGACGGGAGGTACCCTTATTATGCTTATTATTCCTAATACCCACTGGGGAAGGAAAACACCCATGTATTACCGTCACCTAATACAATTTTCTGGAGTCCATCCTTTTCTTCCCTATAAGGAACTTTTCTCAATATTTCGACTACTACTGAGAACAGACTTTTCATCTACGATTAACATCTATCTGCTGAACTATCAGCAGGACATTGAGGCTTATGCTACACCACTTGCCGTTTTTTTATGCATCTAATCTGATATATATCTAAGTATAAAGTACTGAACTTTTTAAGATCTTCATAAGATGCTATATATGCACATATGGGATATTGTTTATGAATGTCTATTACTATAGCTGTGTTATATACCATTACACCACCACATGTGCATTGTTATAATAAATTAAATTGTACAGAAGGTGCATGTCTTTTAGTCATAAGGTTATAAGACATAGGTACACCTCTGGTGTATAATCTTTGCGCCAAGGGTATACATTATAGAACCACTTGTATGTAATTTTTTTTACATATTATTGAAGACTAGTAGTGAATGTGTTTGTAGCAAATAAAACAAATGGATAAAAATATGGGCGCAAATGGAGCATAAGTGTCTGTGACACGTGCCTGACCTAAACTTGGAACATATGTTACTGGTGCAGAACTGCACTGATCTTATGATGCATACAGCTCAGCTCAGCTAAGTGTTTAGCACTTCTGCCTCACAGCACTGGGGTCATGAGTTCAATTCCCAACCATGGCCTTATCTGTGTGGAGTTTGTATATTCTCCCCGTGTTTGCGTGGGTTTCCTCTGGGTGCTCCGGTTTTCTCCCACACTCCAAACACATACTGGTAGGTTAATTGGCTGCTAACAAATTGTTAACAAAATCCTAGTCTGTGTGTGTGTTAGGGAATTTAGACTGTAAGCCCAAATGGGACAGGGACTGATGTGAGTGAGTTCTCTGTACATCGCTGCGGAATTAGTGGCGCTATATAAATAAATGGTGACGATGATGATGATGATGATGATGATGATGATAGGGGTGTAAATACATTATATTTGCACGTGGAAAATTATGCCCAACTTGTGATTGACTTTGCATGAGGCCCAATATGATTACACTGTAGTTTGGTTATATTCAAAATTACCTGATATATCTGTGCAGGCAGACTGCTTACTGAAACATTTTCCGTCTCCCCTGTAGGAGAAACAAAGAGAGTGACCTATAAAACACACATTGTCCACAACATACATTAGGAACATATGGTAGATGATAAAGACATTACTTGATTACCTCTGGGCTTTCCTGCACTGAAGCATACCATCAAATTAAAATATGACTGACATTAAATACATCGCAATTGACAAACTTGTTTACAAAACTGCAAAACAATGTGGTTTTGCATTGCTTCTTTATTTGTATCATACTTGCCGACTTTTGATATCTGTCCTCCGGGAGAGCCCGGAGGACAGGTCATGTGACAGGGGGGAGGGCGGCATGGTGACGTCGGCACGTCACCATAGCCCAGCCCCCTACTAGAAAACGGCAAAATTCACAGCATTTAATAACAGGGGCGTGGCTTAATGACATCATCAAGCCCCAACTCTGCTATTTAATGCTGTGAGTTTTTGGCATTTTCTAGTGAATGCAATCAGGATCTGGGAGGTTGCCTCCTCGTCCAGGAGTCCGGTCTGACTCCCCGAAATTCGGGAGCCTCACACAAATTTCGGGAGAGTAGGCAAGTATGATTTGTATAAGTGCGCCATCCTCTTCTTCACCTAGTGCATTATAAGATGCAGACCCACTTCCTGATCCTTGGACCAACCCCTGAAGAATCAGTTCACGCCTAGCTTTTCACGTTTGCAGACCAACATTGAAATTCACATTGTGGAAAGAATTAAAGGTCATGTCCAACCTACTAATACTTCAAGGCCACCTCTATCATTTATTTAAACTTTTCCACTTTTGTCTAAACATACCACTCGGTTTAGGTTAATTTACATCTTAAATTAATCACAAGAGATTAATCATCCTCAGGGCTGTCTTTATTACATGTGCCACTTTTAGGTGTTTGAATATTTTTATTGCATTGGTCAAAGTGGGGCTAGGAAAATGCTTTCAGCAGAGGTTCAATTGGAAGAGGCAAAATTCATCCTATTAAAAGTATACAATGAGACCCAATTTCCACCCCCTCAGATGGATGGTAACAGAAAAGTCTGCATAAAAAGAAACCTGGCAAAAAAAACACTTGATTTTAGCCCCAGCTTAGAGCTGTTGGAGATCTAAGGGTAAATGTATTAAGCTGCGAGTTTCCGGCAGGTTTGAAAAGTAGAGATGTTGCCTATAACAACCAATCAGATTCTAGCTATCATTTTGTAGAATATACTAAATAAATGATAACTGGAATCTGATTGGTTGCTATAGGCAACATTTCCACTTTTCAAATCCACTGGAGACTTGCAGCTTGATACATTTACCCCCTGATCTTATTCTATATATTTGACAGGATGTATTTAAACACACAAAAGTGCCACATGTAATAAAGGAAGTCCAATCGTTCTAATTAAGTATTTAAGCCATAATTGAATCTAATCTCTATTTTAGGAGAAAAGCTGAAAGATAAATTAAATAAAAGGGGAGGTTCACACAGGTTCTAACATGGATGATGCAAAGCTTACACTTTTATTTTAAAACTGTATTATCAAGTAAAACACACATACGCATATAATTGATACATTGTTAGAGAGTGTCAAAGTTCATGAGCTACAAGATTTGTCACATACATATAACAACATTTTTACAGTGAAAATAACAGTAATAATAAAAACAAAACAGTTGGAAGAGAGATAGATGTAAAAAAGAAATAAATAAGAAAATTGGTAAAACATTTCCCCAAGTTGAAAGAGGAATGGGGGTTTGGGGGAGAGGGGGAGATGGGAGGAGTGAGACTCTGCATGATTCCTCTCTAATTTGCTCTTGGGGTTGAGGTGGGGTCCCAGGGTGCCCACATGGCTAGACTTATAAGATTATGTTCAGGTAAATCTATAATTGATTAATCATGAGTTATAGAGATGCAAGGAGCACCTTTTTTTTGGGGGGGGGGCGGGGGATTGTGGTCATCCTGTTTTCCCGTTCTAATTGCACAACTTGTGGGTTAGATCATCGGTTTGAAATGCACTACCTATTTGTACTTTGGGTAGCTAGACTGATCAGGTGATCTATCATCACAGCCACAGTGTGCATTCATTATTGATGTTTCCACTGTTATGCACTTTGATAGTTTTGCCTCCCTGCAGACCTGTAAGCTCTTCTAGTTTTCAGAGGTATCTCACGAAATCAGATGTCAGACTATTTTAATGCACTAGTAGACAACCAAGGTGTTTTGTAATGTGCATCCAGTGCGCTTTATAAATAAATTACAAAGTAGGGCTTTGTTTTAGGAGGAATTCTCATGAAATGTTAACCTATTTTTTGTGAGCAGTGTTAAGTTTATTTTTATCCTAATTGTTCTTTATTAAAAACTCTAATAATCATTCTATTTCAAGCAACATTGCACAGAACTTATTGCCAGTCACATAATTAGACCCTTTTACAGAGAATCTATTTCCTCTGTCTAACCTGTACCTTGCCCACCTCTTCCCCTCTTCATGATCCTTCTTCACTATCACCACACCCTCATTCTTCCTCCCCCCTTCTTACTACTTACTTACTTCTTACTTCTAGTAGCAACGTTCTGCCCGCTATCCTGTCGTTCTGGCCAGTGTGATAGGCCAGAGGGTACCATCCACAGCAGCCCTGATCTGAAAGAAAGTGGTCAGGGGTACCAACCAATGTGCCTAGCAAGTGGGTACACTAGCAGCAAGAGTTACCCAGAAGGAAGCAGATCTAGGCACCGACGATGAAGCCTAGTGGTGGCAGCAGATCCCCTCCTGCAGTGTTTACAGGGGTACAACTGGGATAAAGAAAGTTGACGGTAGCAAGGCAAGTTCAGCCGGTCCCCAGCAACATGACAGGGTGCCATAGGAGGTCCATCCTGTCACATGTGGCAAGTGACTTTAACATGTCGGTGCAAACTCATCTATAGTGTCCTCTCTGCTAGATTGGGGTAACAATCTTCAGATTAAGAATTGAACTGAACATTGACTGACTAAGTAAATCGTGTGAAAAGGCACTTTGGATTTACAGATGTTTTTTAATCTTCTTGGGCCTGATTCATTAAGGATCTCAAATGAAGAGGATACTCATCTCAGTCTCCTGGACAAAACCATGTTACAATGGAAGGGGTGCAAATAAGTGTTCTGTTTTGCACATAAGTTAAATACTGCCTGTTTTTTCATGTAACACACAAATATCAAATTTAAATTTCAGTGCACAAATAAGCTATCAAGTATTTGTGTGTTACATGAAAAAACAGGCAGTATTTAACTTATGTGCAAAACAGAACACTTATTTGCACCCCTTCCATTGTAACATGGTTTTGTCCAGGAGACTGAAATGAGTATCCTCTTCATTTGAGATCCTTAATGAATCAGGCCCCTTGTGACCATCATCAGTGAGAGAAGTTATATTGCAATGCTTGTTGCTACACAATTAATTCTTGCTAAGGTGTACACATCTTGTTTATTGCAATTGTAATTTATTTAACTCTTTTGTTTCTTATTATTTAGATAGACTGACATTGTATTTTTTTTAATAAATTAGTACATTGGACTAAAATATTTGATCTATTTTCTCTCATTAAGTTTGTTTTTTCTATATGCTTTAGAGTTATTGAGTACTTCTTTTAGTTTAACCTTTATTAGCTTCCAGTGGTATCAGCCACAGGAGTAGGTTGCTCTTGAGAGTTGTGACAAGATGGGGGGTACCAGGACATTGAAATTTGTTGTCTAGCCTGCTGGACACCCATTCTCGTCCAAAACTGTGTTTAACATTGCCAGTATTGTATTGTGTTAACCATGTATACATGTATTTTATGTCTATTGCACAAATTCTTATATTATGTCAGGTGGAGTTATACATATAATATTACCCTTAGTATTCATATATAGTAATGCAGTAATTGTATGGAGGTATTGTCAGTTTTGTAAGAGAGACTCTACACACAGAGAAATCCCAAGTTAATTAGCCTATGTCTTAAGGAGAAGGACAATTTTATCTTTATTAGCATATTCCTAAGGAAGGGGGCTGCTGTTAGTGAACCAACTAGAGGATGAAGATTGTGAAGGGAGAACAAAGGAGATATTTTTTTTTAGAATAGGAGAGATACTGAAGGGTGAGGTCTATCTCACTACAGGTCGTAGGGTAGGGCAAGTTTGGCTGCATAGATCTTCTGAAGCCTCCACAAACTTGGTGGCTTTGTGAACCTGCCTAAAGTGGGATGATATCAGACCTTCTCCCTACCAAGTGGGTCTACATTTAGGACAGGTATTTGATGCAATACAAATGAGAATGTATTGCAGAACTTAAGGCAAAGACGCTGGCGAGGAAGTGTGTGTTGTGCAGTGCTGTGAACACTCTGGTATTGACCTATAGTGTTACTGATTTTGTGTAATGTTTGCATGAGTATGCAACAAATATATAGTTTTATATACACATACACACACTAGTTTAATTTAGCTTCACGTTACATATAAATGCTTCTATTTCCCCATAGTAGACCTGAGGACAACGGAGGGACTGGGTTTGGGCTCAATTACCCTTTCCCTAGTTTCCACCCTTCCCTCATCCCATCCCCCGCCCACAACACACTGATAGATACCCTACTTTATTTGGTTTTGTATGTTTTTTTTACCATTACCAAATATAAGCACTCAATGTTTCCTCTTCTGTACTATTCCAAATAGTTTACCTGGTGGCTTGTTTAGCAATTTGCTTTCCTATTTGTAGAACTGTTCTGGTCATTGCTAATCATTATTGCTTTTTCTATTACATTTGAAAACAGAAAAAAACATTCTTAAACATTTTTTAAAAAAAGCCAAAAGAATGGGGATTTTTATTTGTGAGTCATACATTTATCTTCACAGAACCCCAACAAAAAAGATAATAGTAAATCAGAAAGTAATTAAAATCTGAAATATAATCGTCTAAGTATTCATTCCCCCTTGGTCAACACATAGGTTTTGCACCTCTGGCAGCTATTACAGCCAACAGTCTTTTTGGATAAATTTGTGTACAGTAACTTTGAACACTAAGGGGTTAATAGTATCATATCCCGGTTTCTTCAACTCACGGGAGTTGGCGTCTTCGCAGCTTAAATTTAAAGCGGCGCTGCCTTGTAAAGGGAAACTTCCCTTTACAAGGCAGCGAGAAAGGAAAACTGAGCCCAAGTGAGAATCTGAATTCAAAGTCAAGAGAAGCCAAGTCGGTAACCAGGGAGTCAGACATGAAGCTTAAACCTAACATACAGGAACGCTGGAGCATAGGAAACCTGATACTCTGACAGTCTAATGGTGCCAGAACCTGCTTTATATAAGAGACAGGGGACACGTTAATTACTAGCGCCGGTGACATAAGCAGCCACTGCCGGGTCCAGAATAGCATTCTGTTGCTTGGCAACGGGACGCGCATGCCCAATGGGAGCCCCCAGGTGGCCAGAATCAGTACGTAGCTGCGGACCCGGAAGCAGGCTGCTGTTCTGGTCCGAGAAGACAGGCACAGGGATGGTGCTTGACAGTACCCCCTTTCTTCTTCGGGACCTGAGGGAGATTAGGGAAGCTCTTGTTGAATCTTTCCAGTAGAAGGCGAGCAAGGAGATCTTTCTTATTTACCCAAGATCTTTCCTCAGGAAAGAAGATTTTCCAGTGGACCAAATACTGCCCATGGAAGATGCGAAAGTCCAAAATATGACTAATCTCATATTCATCACCCGAAGAAGATTGAATGGGGGATTGCGAGAGGATTGATGGAAAAACTCATTAAGTACCAAAGGTTTCAGGAGAGAGATGTGGAAAGTATCATGAATCTTGAGGAAGGAGGGTAGCGAAGTTTGTGTCACTGAACTGATGATGCAAACAATGCTAAAAGGCCCAATGAAGAGTGGAGCAAACTTCATAGAGGGAACTCAAAGTTTTAGATTTCGGGTGGCTACCCAGACCTTGTTACCGATGCAGAGGATAGGGAAAACCTTCTGATGTAGAGCTGCCAAGTGTTTAGGTTGAGAGGACTCCATCAGTTGTGTCTGCACCAAAGTATCCACAGCAGGAACGGAAGAACCTGGGTTAGCCGAAAAGTCTGGCAAGATGGAGTGGGCACCAAAAACAGTGAAGAAGGGGGAGGAACTGGTGGATTCATGGATATGGTTGCAATGAGAAAATTCAGGCCAGGGGAGAAGATTACACTAGTAAGCTTGATTTTCTGAGGAGAAGCAACGTAGAAATATCTCAAGATCTTGATTAACCTGTTCAGCTTACCGTTAGTTTGAGGATGACATCCTGAAGATCCAAGCTCCTACAAAAAGATCTCTTCAAAAGCGGGACACAAACTGAACAATACAGTCAGATATAATCTCTCGAGGACAACCATGGAGTCTGAAAATCTCTTTAATGAAGATGTGAGCCAACTGGGAGGCAGAGGGTAGATCATTCAGAGGGACGAAGTGAGCCATCTTCAAAAAGCGGTCGACAAGAACCCATATATTATAATTTTTGCCAATATGAGGAAGATCTATGATGAAATCCATAGATATACTTACCCAAGGACAATCAAGAATAGGAAGAGGAAGAAGACCCAAAGGAGAATATCTGGGAGGTTTGTGTTGGGCACAAACTACAAAAGCCGAGATAAATTTTCGAACATCAAAGCAAAAAGTAGGCCACCAAAAGTGTTGGATCAGAAAAGCATAGGTCTTCTTAACTCCTGCATGAATGGCAGTCTTGGAAGAATGAGCCCAATGTAAGGCTTTGAGACTTAGGTGCGGTTCCAAGTAAGAATACCCTAGGGGAGGAGTCCTGGTGGAGATCTTGGTCAAGGCCACAATGTTGGTAGATTTTTGGAACCAGGATGAATTTTGAGTATTAAGTTGAAGCAAGCAAACAAGGATGCACACTGAGCCTGGCGTGGATTTAAGCTCGTAGGTAATTGAGATTTTTTTATGGTCGGCGTAACAGACATCAAAAGAATCAGAAATAGAAGATGAACAGGGTGTTGACGTAGCAGCTGCTAGGATAGCCTCTCTGTTACTGTCTAGGAGGAACGTTTTACAGTCTCTTTGGGCAGGAGGTTAAAAGATGCCCAGGGTCACCGAAATAGAGACAGAGATTATGCTTTGCCTCTCCTGTTCCTCAGGAGTGAGATGGGAACATCCAATCTGCATAGGCTTCTCCGATGGCGCAGCTGGATTCTGAAAGCGAGTGGCAAGAAAGAGTGCAAGGCCCCTTTGTTTTTTCCTGAGTCCGTTCCCTGAAACAGAGATCAATTCGGATACACAATGAGATAAGGGCGTCTAGGTCAAAGGGCAGCTTTCTGGAGGCAAGTTCATCCTTGATGCGGTCCGTGAGACCCTGCCAGAAAGTGGCCACAAGCACTTTGTGGTTCCATTTTACCACCATTGCCAGGGTACGAAACTGGATGGCATATTGCCTGACAGAAAGAGATCCTTGATGTACATTCAGGAGACTAGTGGATGCGGTTGAAACTCGCCCAGGCTCAATAAAAATTTTCTGAAAAGTTTTGATAAAGGAGGAGGAACTCTGAAAGAGGGGATAATTATGCTCCCACATCTGTGAGGCCCACGTGAGCGCCTGACTACTGAGCAGGGAAATGATAAATGCCACTTTAGTCCGTTCGGAGCGAAACGCACATGGATTACATTTAAACTGGATTGCTTTAGGAAACCTATGCACTTCTTCGGATCTCCGTCATGTTTCTCTGGTGGAAGAATGCGTAGCGTAGAATAAAAACCAGGAATAGAGGCAGAGGTAGACAGAATTGCCACAAAAGTGGGAGACAGCCAAGAAGTACTGTAATGATTCTAAATGGGATGCCAGTCCTTGAACACATTGCCGGAGTTGAGCTTAATCGGTTTCCTGTTGCTCTACCCGGCGGGCTAAATGAAGCAGAAGGTTGCGGGCAGAGTATTCACCTGTACCATCCATAGACATGGCGAGAGTATACTATCACATACAGAATAGAGAAGCTACTTGTTGGCATTGACACAGCTCAATTTGGAGGCACAGAGTCTAACACACCTCTGGTTTTTGCCAGGGACCCCCACAAGGAGGTTTGGATTTAACTGCAAAAGACAAGCAGGTAGCAGTTCTCCAAAAGAGCTACCAGCGAAGCAACAGGATGGATGAGGATAGTCAGGTGAGCCGAGTTCAAGCCGTGTGGTCAGCAAGGTACACAGGATTATTCCAGAAGAGTGGTTAGGCAGCCAGAGGTCAAATATAGAGAAAGGAAAACTGAGCCCAAGGGAGAATCCGGAATTAAAGTCAGGAGAAGCCAAGTCGGTAACCAGGGATTTATACAGGAAGCTGAAAGCTAAGCAACGGGACACACCTGCCCAGTGGGAGCCCCCCAAGCAGCCGGAATCAGTGTCTAATTGCTCGCCAACCAGATGCAGCCACAGACCAGGTGGCCATTCCTGTGCGAGAGGAAAGACAAAGGGACGGCTTCTCACAGTCTGTTTTGGATCATTGTCCTGTTGAAACATAAACGTTCTCTGTAGTTTGTGCTGTTTGGTAGAGGGTAGCAGGTTTTTTCCCAAGATGTCTGTAATATGCACCATTTATCTTACTATTGATCTTCACAAGATTGCTCCATAACTTGATTCTACCACAGCCATACTTCATCTGGCGGATGATATTACCTGGCTGCAGTGTGGTGTTTGATCTGCACAACACATACCTCTAACCAAAAATTCCACTGTAAACTTGCCTGATAATGAGACGTTCTGCCATAATCATGAAGTATCTTTATCGTGAACCCAAAATATATTGGTTTTTCTGAGCCACAGCTTCTTCCTGTAACACTCCCATAAACGCCCATTTTGTGGAACGCCTTGTAGTCTTGTAAAGAGGTTCCAGGGTGGGTCTTACCTGATCCCAGATGTAAGGGTGCTGTTAAGTGTTCCTTGTCTTCTGGTCCTGGACCAAGCAAATCTATTAGGATTTTCTGTGGTCCAATGATTGACCACCGTGGTGAGCCAATCCAAGCTCACCACGGCCTGTTTGACTTTTGGTGTCCCAGTGAGTCAATAGCTCTTGCGTCACCTTATATCAGCCATTGTGAGCGACACTGGCAATGCAATGGTAGAGAGAGACCAACAATGAGCTCCGAATAGAAGATCTTCAGCGGGGACCAGCAGAGAGCACTGAGTCAAGAGAGAAGACTGCGGGCTTAATAGAGAAGACTGCAAGTCGGAAGACAGCGGCCAAGCCTTGAGGATGGCAGCAGCCGGCGGGTCAAGACAGAAGACCTTGAGGGAACAGTTGGAGACTGCTGGAGGCAGGTAATTTCCTCAGACAATTCTCTTACAGACTCGCAACTGCACTTTATTCTCTTGTACAATTTTGGGCACAAGGTCTGTGAGCATATTTTTCAGGCACTAGGCCATTAGGGCACAGTTTATTCAAGATTAGAAGAATGTGGGACACAGATTTACTAGCTCAGTGTCTAGGATACAAAAAAAGAACAACTTTAAATCAGGCAAAGTCTGTGGCCAATATATTTCAGGCACTAGGCCTGTGGGGGCAATTTAGGCTTTAGGCGTGGAATCAGGTAGGAGGTTATCCCTATTTATTTAGAGACCACACCCCGTCTGATACCCCCTTTTCCTATCCTCATCCCCTGTGGCCACTTTTGCAAGTGGTCACTTAGATTTGTGAGTAACACCATGTATTGAGTCCTTGCACTCATTAGTCAGACCGCCATTAAGGGTAGGCCCATACCCTGGGTGAAAACTGCAAGATTTTGGAAGACATAAATGGTGATACATCGTCTGTGGCTGTTCTGAGGAAAAGTTTTTTTGGCCAGGTTCAGAGGGAAGATGAGACTTGGCCACAGTTTGCCAATGTCCTCCAGGAGCTGGTGGGGAACCTGAGGAAGAGGGACCCACAATAACAATGCCCTGTGAGATGCAGACAATCTACTCCAAGATCAGTTCACGATGGGATTGCGGAATGTAGCACTGATATATTTTGAAGGATAAGGTCAGTTTGAACGAAGACCTGACCTTCACCAGGTGCAAGCAGAAGCAGTGTCCTTGGATCTAAATGACCACAATGGACACTATGCCGTCGTGCAGACACAGACCGCCCTGCAGCAAAAACACTTCATCTGGAGAGTTTTGTGAAGGATTTGAAGAAGGCACTTCTGCAGATGAAGGAAGAAGTTTCCCTACTCCACCAGGAAGTTTATCAGCCTTGGGACTACTGAAGACCCTTTCAGAGAGGCCAAGCGGTCCTTGAAGCTAGAAATGGCGGCAGTTGGGACACACCGCCCATAACTGTCCGGAAGAAGCCTCCCAAACTCCTTTAAACTAGAGATCGTCAGATCCCTCCACGATTGTACCAAGAAGTAAAGGTGACGCTCAAAAAGATGTTGGACAATCATGTGTTGACAAGAGAGCAAGAGTTTGTGTGCGGCCCCCATCATTTTCGTAAGCAAGAAGGATGGTTCTGTGTGAATTATCGGTGACTCAACAGCTGCACCGTCTGAGATCCCTACCCCCTACCTTGCATTTAAGAATCCCTTGCAGCCCTGTGTGGGGAGCGATACCTTTACACCCTGGACTTAGCGAGTAGGTACTTGCAGATGCCCGTGTGCAAATCTCAGCTTGCAATTAAGGGGTGGAAATACATTTTACATTTAATTGTTTCTGTTTTTCATTTTCAGCATGTGGAAAGATTTTCCTGTATTTATTTTGATTGATATAATATTTATTTTGAGTTGACATGTTACTCGTGTAACTTTTTCTACCAACTTCAATCTATTTCAGATTCAGAATACTTTTTTAAGACTTATATAAGGTATCTTATCTATTAGGCAGGTAAACTCTGTCAAGGTAGAAAAGGGGACTTTTCAGTAGAAAATAAATCTGGGCACAGCTTGGTAAATTGTCTTTTATGAAGTATATATCACAAGGCACACATCAACATTCACTGACACATATTTTCATTTTTTTTAAGCATGCGCATAAAAAAAAAAGCGTAAAAAAACCTTATGCAGCCACGTCACAAACCTTATCTGTCTAGTGGGCCTGTCTACTAACTTCTTTATCACCTTCCATCATCTTTTTTTTTATGACAGGCAGACAGAGGGTTTAAATATATGTACCATAAAAATACATTGTTAAGTGCAGCCAGAAAACAAACATAGCAACCATTATGAATGGTAACATCATGTATCTCTTGCAGGAGAGAGAACTGATGGTCTAAGAAGACCTAGATTAGCAATCATACTAAAACAAATAAATAAACAATCACTGTTTGAGCTCTAACGAAAGCTGGTATATAAGCTCTAATTAGGACAACACACAATCTCTCTGAAAAATAAAAATATATTTAGTGTCTACAAATGTCTATTTTGACTTTCTATGTGACATTCTAATGAAAAATATTAAAAGTATACATAAAAACAACATATACATAATAGGCATTAACATAAGCAGGATAAATAGCCACACAATAAATGCCACACAATAAATAGCATATTTATAGGGGCACGCTAATTGCTTGAAAACAATCATGGAAAGGATATTTAAAAAAAAAAAAAAAAAAATCTTCTTACAGCTTCTATACCCATAAAAAAACTATTTCACACAAAAATTATATGTTACTATAATACCCAAACAAATTAAAAATGTAATGTTATTTGACCAGCACATAGTAAAAATGGCAACAAAGCTGCAATGTACTGTATTTAGTAAGGGTTTAAATATTGGTTCCTTGTCTTGAACTTCTTGATGGTATCAGTCTTGTTACACCTGTGTTAAAGCACCCTAAAACGTCTACCATACAGAGTAAAACTTACATGATTAGCACAAAATATAGTGGGAGCGATAGTTAAAAAGAAAATCTCATATAACAATACTGTACTAGCCCTAACCCTAACTACATATTAATCTGGAAGACAGGATTATCGGTACATGTATGCATGTAAATATTAGTAAACTCTATATTATTCTTTTTATATATTCAATTACTCCTCTTTATAAATTACTAATTATTTTTCAATTTGCAAATACAAACTTGTGCATAACAAAAGTCAGACATATTATTACTATCCTTATACAGTATAATTAGGTCACTTTTAGCCATGACTGTAATGTGAATATCGGTGATCAAGACACAAACTTAGTTTGACGTGACTCTCTATATAGCAGTGGTTTAGAGAGAGTGCTCTTGACCACTGAGCAACATATTTCCATCTTTTTCTCATGCAAGCATTTAGCAAATCATGCAAATGACACAACTCTGTGTATTAAAAAAAACAGCACAGAGCTAAACAATTTAAATGTAGCCCCTATTTTTTTCACCATGCTGGGACCCACCCCAGTGGTAATTAGAAAGAAGTTACCTTCTTGCTTGTTTGAGTCCATAGCTTGTTTGCCCTGTCCTGAAGAAGTACTGATCATCCCTTCACAGAGCTATTCTGTTCTCTGAGAGCATCTCATGGGACAGCAGTAACTGTCATGTGAGTTCAATGATGTTTCATGACGGCCAATGCCTGTTTTTAGAAAGAGTATAAAGCGTTTATTCAGAGTCTGTATGTAGAAAATGAAGATGTTGAACTCACATGCAGTGACATGCTGGCTAATGAATTTAAACCTTTATTCTACATGAGGGGTGGTCAATGTTATAGAAAAACCCAAGTGGATTCTCCTTCCCAATGTATATAACAATATCCAGATTTTGACTGGCCTTTCTTTATAGATAGAGCCATTTGAGAACATTGATTGCTATTGCTTGTTAGTACAGTATTTGTACCTGTCTGGGGGCATTTTCACACAAATTAATGCCAGTAGCACAGGATGCATGCACATGACTGCCCTGGTGTTATTTGCATCAGTGAAGGAACTACCATTGCACTAGGGCCCATGGTGACAATGGGTCAGGGGCCCTGGTTCCCTCCTCCCATCTCCCAGCACTGGAGCCCACAGCTCAATACAGGAGCCCACTATTGAAGCAACAATAATGTATGAATTATAGAATATATATATATATATATATATATATATATATATATATATATATATATATATTTATATTTAACTTACAATGCTCAATGTTCCATAATAATTCATACCACGAACCATAAATTAGCAGGATAATTGTTGGTAGAATTCTATCTCTTTGGAGTGGAGTTTATGGACTGATCAATCTTTTATACACATACCCTGGACTATCATTGCAAAATTATGGAAACCAAGGGAAAGCATCAGGGCCCACTTCAGTAATCTTTTCACAAATGAATCCGTTTAATGAGTTCTCCACATATAGAAAGATCTACATTATAATTAAACTTGATATTTTGAGCATACATAGATAACAGATTACTCAATTAATCAATTCAATCTGTCCAAACTCATAGCAACATTTTATTTTTCAAGTACTGATCAATCAAAATGATCTAACTTGGACCATCATATTTTGGAAAAAATTTTCAATTAGATTACATCTTTTTAAATGTTAATGTGCCTAAGACATGACAATAATTATAAGATCTCATTGAGTAGTACTGCATCGTAGAGCCCAATGGATCCCCTACAATGGCCTATCTCAGATGGTAAATAATTGAAATTATACTAATTATGTTTGTGTTTGTTTTCAAGAGACAAACAGAAATGTTTCATTTCCTGTGCACTTTCATTCAGACTTATTTAGGGCAGGGATTTCTTAAATATTGTCAAACATTATTCTGCAAAGTTTACACTGCCAACTCATATACAAATTACTAAATATGTTTTTATGCTATTATCTCGTAAACCACCTAATTTCCTATTCATTATATTGTTGATATTATTTAAAAGTACTCTAAATTTGTAGACAACAGTAAAATAATTAAAAGGAGGTACATAATTAAAGAAACACTAAAGAATGGGTTCATAGATATAATATAGGTACTTGCAGATAATTTTTAGGAAACCCCGATTTACAAAGTCTTGGGTTCAAAGTGCATGAAAAGAAGATAAAACATGAAGGTACGGATAGACTATTTCTAGGTGCATTACAAGCAATATATATATATAAAAAAAAATCTCACATACAAAATTTCTACATTATCATTGTCATCATTATCAGCTATTTATATAGCGCCACTAACTGAGCAGCGCTGTACAGATAACTAACTCACATCAGTCCCTGCTTCACTGGAGCTTGCAGTCTAAATTCCCTAACACACACACACACACAGATCGACAGAGACTAAGGTCAATTTTATGGTAGCCAGTTAACCTACTAGTATGTTTTTGGAGTGTGGGAGGAAACCCGAGCACCGGGAGGAAATCCATGCAAAGACATACAAACTCCACACAGATAAGGCCATGGTCGGGAATCGAACTCATGATCCTAGTGCTCTGAGGCAGAAAAATGCTAACCACTAGTCCACCGTGCTGCCCCTGCTACATGCATTTAAAGCCAGTCCTGATATCATCTCACTCTTGTGATTAATTTAACGACAATGGAGCTTTCATTGTGGCATTTTTGTGTGTGTGAAACTCTTTACTACATTACATGGAGTGTGCCTAGAAGTGCACCCAGAAGTGTGGGTTCCATTAAAAAGTACCAACTAGGGTACGAAAATCAACAACTCACGGCACAAAATTCAAGCCCTTTTACTTAGTGGAAATTATTGTGTGCAGCAAGGAATGTCCCTGAATATTCATTCTCCCCACCTCTTCATTTCCTTTCAATAATCCTGCTCTGCAAAAGGAAATCTTATGTCTGACCTACTCAGCAATACTGGGTGCATGTCACAAATCGGGATCTTAGCCGCACTTACCTCATCCGCCGCTGTCATATCACGGCTACCTGGCTTCCTTCTAGTCGTCTGCAGCATTCCCATCCTCCACACCTCCGTTTGTAAACAAACACATACTGTTTGTTCTGCTGCATGGGCGCGGCCATCTTGGATGCAGTCAGGTGATCATTCCAGACCAACCAGATTCTGCAGCTGTGATCACATGAACTGATCAGCCAATAGTTGTTTGGGACACCCTATTTAAACCTGCTGCTGTGATCTGTTCATTGCCAGAACAACACACTTCTCTCCAGAGGATAGTTCTTGGCTCCAGTGTTCCTGTCTGCATTTCCAGACTGCTCATTCCCCTGCTATATTCTACAATCAGCAAGAACATGAGCAGGAAGATCATCCAGGCTGCTAGGTTCTGTTTCACTCCTGCTCCAGCTAGTCCCAAGGGTCCCGAATCGGATCAAAAAATACAGACGACCGTGACAGTGCACATATTACATACTGCGCAAGGAACGTCCCCTCTTCATCCAACTCCATGTGATAAAACCTTATAAGATAATTATTTTATTAGCCACACCTTTTATTACAAATATACAAGCAAATTTGCATTATTATTACTACTGTAATCTACTAACTGTCCCTTTGTACTGTAGCTATTTTGATCTGTAAAAATGAATTTCAATGCTAGTGTCACAGTTGCTCTTTTAATTAAGTAATATGTAATTTGTGATGTGTCCCCAGATTCTCTCCTGGATAATTGCTTTC
>NC_134404.1:282612148-282706991 GCF_038048845.1 Mixophyes fleayi | reverse complement strand
TTATGGAAATTGTGTGAATATTCGAAGCGGTGCAATATGATCGCATCCATACCGGGACTTTTCAGAACAATATTCTGATAGTGTCCCAGTTTCTGCTTATGGTTAGCCACTCAGTTCTTCAGACTGTCACCTCAGACACATCAGTGGTGGCTGAGGAAACACAACATGAACAGGAGTCATCTCTTTTCCATGTTGGAAAGTATCATGATAATTTCAGATGCCAGTCCAGTCTTCAGGTAGGTAGGGAGAGAGAGAGGGGGCAGTGGCTTGCATTTTCAGCTGCAGTGTCTCTGGTCCTGCGAGGAGTCAAAACTCCCTATCAATGCTCTAGCGCTCAGAGCAGTAGAAAGCATTCCCACCTGGGCTCAGCCATTCCTGAAATGCAGGCCCGTTCAGATTCAACTGACAGCACCATGGCAGTAGCATATATAAATTATCAGGGAAGTACCTGGAGTCACCTACGGATGAAAGAATTCTCCAGGATCATGAGATAGACTGTAAGTTATGCTCCAGCAAAATCATCAGTATACATGGAGAATTTCTTGAGAAGACATGCCACTATCCCAGGGGAATGGTTTCTCAACTCAGAGGTTTTCCATTGGATGGTGAAGAGGTGTCAGCTGGAGGTCGATATGATGGCCTTTCGGCAAAACCACGGGGACTGACACTGCTCGAGCATCAGTGATCTGCAAGCGTTCCTAGTGCGTGCTACAACAGTGCTGTAGAATTATGAGTATTTCCACCAATAGTCATTCTTCCTCAAAATGGCCAAGAGAAATCTGGCTCCAGTAACCTTAGTAACTCCAGATTGGCCAAATAGATTGTGGTACACCAATATACTAAATATGGCAGTAGATCCAGAATGGAGGCTTCTATTAAGAAAGAACCTACTAATTCAAGATCGATTTCTTCACCAGGCCCTAACGCATATGGTTTTAACTGTGTGGCTATTAAATCCAGGACTTAGAGGGCTAAATGGTCTGTGTGGAGTAGTTATCCAGACTGTGCTAAAATCCAGGAAGTCAATTTGAGCAATAAACTATCAAAGTGTGGAAACTTTTTTATTGTGTAATGCAAAGGGTTCCACACTTTATCCTTTAGACTGCCAGGCCTCCTTTCTTTCTTACAGTATGGTCTTGACAATGGCCTGAGACTCCATTCTCTTAATGGCCAGGTCCCAGCCCTGTCTATATATTTTCAGAGGAAATTGGCCCATAACCCAGTCCAAACATTTTTACAAGTTGCTCTCTGTGTTCAATCACCATGTTACGCCTTCTCTGAAGGCTGGATTCTCGGGTGACCACAACCTAATTTACTTACTGGATGTGTTTTAGACCTCTAAAGATCTGATTGGTCAGAACTTCTAATTACGGATGACTGATTCTCTTCTAGACCTTTATAATACGCAAAAGATTGGTTTGGCCCCTCAGGCTTACATCACCTCAAGAAAACTGTTTCCAGAAGATTTCTCAGTTCATTCTTACCATGTCAGGGAGTGCTTTCTGGGAGGCACGACATGGATCCTTGGCTGAGCAGCTTTGTTGGTCAGTCGACTGGTTTTCAGTTCATACTTTTACCA
Source organism: Mixophyes fleayi (assembly GCF_038048845.1). Lineage (NCBI taxonomy): Eukaryota > Metazoa > Chordata > Amphibia > Anura > Limnodynastidae > Mixophyes > Mixophyes fleayi. Next base: position 282,705,412 of record NC_134404.1, on the reverse strand, counting down.
TATTCTATAATTTTAATTTTTTTGCGTCCAATGATGCTAGTCTTGGACAAAAGGTCTTGTGCACAGCTATAACTGAGCAAATCCTCCCCTAGGGCCAGCTTTGAAAAATCCCCAGAGTTGCTGCGCCCCCCCCCCCCCCCCAAATTGGATGAAAGAGAATTGGATACATTTTGCAGCGTGAGTCTCATTTTAAAAATACCTTTTGCTGTGTTTTCTAGATTACAAATGTTGGATCATTTTGCGGAGTGTGTAAAGCAAGCTAAAGGAGTCCGTCAGCAATCTGTACAGCTCAATATCTTCACAGCGGTTCTCAGTGCACTTAAGGTAAAGATAACCTCATGAATTTAAATGGTAAACACTGTATTCCTAGCAATCCTATAAAACTGCTGTATGCACGTATTTTTTGTTGTTGTTTTACAAGGAATAGTTAGGAGCTGATATATGTAAATGTGTCCAATTGATTGTAGTGTTTTAATGACCCTTCATGAATTGATTAACTTATTTTGTGCTTCTCATGCTTTTGTACTACACTGGGTTAAGTGGGTCTGCTGATTAAATTATATATCGCATCATGGGGCATTGCCCATTAAATAATGTTTTCCTGTATTATAAATATGTCTAAAAATAATATGCAGTTGAAGGTTTGCGCTCTTGTACCTAAGGGACTGGCGGAAAACAAAAGCTCACTAGGTCCAGAGGAAGTACGAAAGTCTGCCTTGACTTTGGTTATGGGTGCCCTGGATAATCCTAACCCTATCCTAAGATGTGCTGCTGGAGAGGCTTTGGGCAGGATGGCGCAAGTGGTTGGAGAGGCAACATTCATTGCTAGAATGGCACAGTTCAGTTTTGACAAGTGAGTATGGATGTTCTGAAAGATTGGATTGCAACATGTGTTGTCAATATTACTTCAATTGTTTGTTTAAGCTGTCTCAGAATACCCAGACAGTAGATACCAGTATCAGCTAATTAGTGATTGTATGGCTATCTACTGTATGCATCCTAGTAAAACATACTCCCTGGTGGTTTAACATTTGCAGCCCGCTAATAATTAACAGCCTAAATACTTGTCAAAATAGTGATCCACTAGTATATGTTCACTTGTAAGAGTTTGGGGACACACCTGCAAAAAAAACCATCTGCAACTAGTGTATAATCTGAGCAGGGAGGAAACAGTAGAAGCAACAAATTCATACTTTTTATTTTTAGGGTCTTCCCATTTATTCACATGTTATCTTTCCTACCATTGAGGGACTCTACGACAACGGAGTATAGTAGTGATCTTCAGTTTTAGTAAAGTGTCTTTGAGCGTAGGGCATTTTTATTTACGGCTCTGTGCCCTGGATTTCTATTGTTGTAGTTTATTTTTGTTTTTATTTTTCGTAAATGCCACTTTTTAAGTGTGTACAAGGGCACCTCCTCAAAGAGTGAATAGCCTGTGGGCTTCCCTCACACCAGATGGTCAGGCTGCCGTCTCTCGCCTGCTCCTTCTCTATCTGGGTGGACAGAAGGCATGGGTCCCTGCAGCGGAATGGATCTTCCTATGCAAGTGTGGAATGCACGGACGGCTTGCCAAGATCCCCATGGCAACGAGACGATCCAGTATCAAGAGAACAGCTCGGCCATAGGAGGGGCCGCACAAACAGATCTCCAACAGAAAGTACAGTTGCAGCGGTTGCATTGCTGTGCACAGTGACTCACTGGTGAGTGGCCTGTTGGCTTCCCTTACCCCAGGCCATTCCCCCTCCCTATGGATGCTACAGGAGACTGTAGATGGAAGTATTGTAAGTAAGCCTAATCGCATTATGCCCCCTAGGAGGACATGGCTTCTTCCTCAGCACATTTGTTGGGCATCTTCCAATATATCTCCTTGTTATATACTTGTATACATGGATATGAAGAGTGGGGAGGGGGTTGATGCTTGCTATTCTTTCTCTGTGTTTTAAATTCATCATTGTGTCTGAGAAAGGGACTAGCTAGACTTAAAGGTCTGTTGGAAATTCTGTGCAACACTATACATAGGCAAGAACCGATGCTACAGATCTCTTATCGTAGAGAACAGCTTGTGAAGCCTTGGGAAGAGAGTGCTGAGTAAAGTTCTATGCACGGTATAGATGACTTGCAAGCCAAAAGGGTCCTCTGGAAAGTCTGTGCAACTCTAATGTGGATGGTGCAGGGAATTACTTCTCTGCATATAGTGTCATAGTTGGCTACACTTGCAGTTTCAGTAATTCATAGTTTAGAATTTGTGGCGTTTTCTGTTGTGGTATGCTTCCTCATCTGGCATAATTTGCTCACACGATAGGCTGTAATGATATATTTGTTTACTGCTTCTCCTTGTCCCATCTTGCAAAGGCTTGAGGTGTTGTGTTTGAGACTCTATACCTAAAGTAACATATAGTCTGTATTACCATACAGCCACAGTATTAACCTCTTATGTGTGTGTGTTTGTGTGCGTTTTACCACTAAGTGTAGGATAAATTATTTGCTCCAGATCAATACATATACAGCGTGTAATTTGCGCCATGTTGCACATGCGCCACAAGTATTTTGCTCAGACCGATCAAGTCATTGAACAGGGTATTCATGGCTCTTCAGTTAAAGGCAGCACCATTGGCCAAGGCTTTCCCTGGCCAATGGATGCGGTTTCTGTCACCCCCCGCTTTTCTACATTCATAATTGCGACCAGGGATTCCAGGGTGGCATTTAAAGATTCTAAATGAACGCCAGCATTATTACCCTTTCCGGTATCACTTTTTCTGGTTTAGAACTGGTTCAGATTTTTACTGTAGCAACTGGGGACGAGAGCTCCTTACTGCCCGTCAGGAATGTTACACAGTCACACAAGGATTCGGTCCTTTAGTTTCTTCAGATGGATGAGAGAAGCATCCACATGATGAAGTTGTTATGATCAGTGCTCTCGAGGCTTGGCAAGAAGGGGAGTTCACTACATCCCTGAACAGAGACAGTGTCTGCTGCCACATTGCAATAGTGGAGGCGATTCTGTGTCTGCTCTGATTTACAGTGCACACCAACTGTTTCAGGTTTTACCCTTTGACATAGCTTCCAGCCCAAGGGCCTTCACTAGTATTATGGCCATCAAGGCAAGTCTCTTGTGTTCTATGGTCGTAACTGTCTTAATCTTTTGGTCAACACGTTATGTCAGCCTTTGTTGACCACTTCCTTTCAACAGTGAATTCGTCTGACTATCCTGATTTATCTACAATCTCAATCTTCCCCAGTCTCCCTTGAACCCTACGGCTGCAAATCTTCTGAATAGATTTCGACACAGTGTGCCCTATGGTTGTTCCACCTGAAGGACTTTGTCCTTTCCGATCTGAACAGGGCCAAGTCTCGATGGCCAGTCGGGAAGTGTCTCTTCTCCGGTGTAGGACATTGCTAGGAACTAGGGTGTTGCTTGCATGTGCGTTGATAAGTGTCATTGTAACTCACAGCCATGAGAAGACGGCGCATTTAATGTCCTGAGTGGTCTGCCTGGTTCGGGTGACAACGGCCAAATTCATGCCAGGACCATAGTACTGGGAGACAAAGAGGAGGCAGTTTTGGCCGAATTGGGTTTCTTCAGGGTGTGTAATCACTTCACATAGGGGTGTTGGCTTGGCTGGTTAAGTGCTGCAGTTTGCCAAAGATATCTCTTTGCTTCTCGTCTGTACTTCTTGTTCATCAATGCTGTGCAAGTCCATAGGCCCCATCGTGATATACAAGGATGCCATGGCAATCCATTTAAAAGTTTCACTGGGAGTACCTGTTCCCACCTATTCCAATGTTCCCGCTGGTGTTACGGAAGCTAAAATGAGTATGGGTGGCCGTCTTTTGTTGGCTCCAGATTGGCTGCACTGGGTATGGTGCTCTCTCATTCTAAGGATGACCGTGGGTACACCTTGCGGTTTCCTCTTTGTTCGATTCTTTTGGTCCAGGGTCCTCTTTGGTGCCCCTCTGTTTGTCGTCTGCTTGGGATGTGGTGCTACTGTGATCTTTCGGGCCAGGGGTTTCTTCCTTCAAGCTTGTGCAGACATTGATTTAGGTGTGGCTAACTATTCCTCGCCTATCTGCTACCATGTATGGAATGCTTGTATTCTGGCAGAACTGTGTTTTGCATAAAGCTCTCATGTGTGCCGCAGGGGGTAGCTCAGCTTCGCTTTGAACCTGGGAATTGTTCTTCCAACACTTTGTCTTAGTCTCCTTTTTATGATGTCCATTGCACCTTCTGGTTGTGGTTCGGATTCTCGAATGCTCTGCGGACCGTATGGCCTTGGTTTGTCAGACCACATACTCTTTTCATAAGTATGGTGTGTACATGCGTGGGTGGTCTGCATATCTGCTCTCTATTGTTATTTGATTTACATTGAGGGTCTAGGCCTGTGCTGGTTGGATTGAATTCTCATTTAACCAAGGCAGTTGGTGCTACCTTCTGTGCTCATCTGGTTGTTTCAACTGAACAGTTGTACTGGGCTATTATGTGGTTATTGGTCCACGTCTTCCAGATTTTTCGGTTGCAAGGTTTTGCATCCCAAGATGCAAGCTTTGGGCACCTGATCTTAAGTATGGTTGTTTCGGAGCAATCCTACCCTTGGGGTCTTTGGAATGTCCCCATTGTCACAGTGACCCCCAGGAAAGAGAAAATTTAATTTTTTTTACTCACCATAAAATCTATTTCTCTGAGACGATTGGGGGACCCTGCGGTCCCTCGACTTGCTCTGACACTTTGTTGTTTATTTTCTAGTTATTTTGTTTTTACGCCAAGATAGGCCCTTTCTTCTGGACTTTGTTATAAAACTGAAGATGGCTCCCATGTGAGGGGCACAGTAGGGGAGGAGCTATCATTCAACAGTTTAAGATTTAAAAGGCCCTAGCTCCACTTCTACCTACTATACCCCATTGTCGCATTCTCTCCCAATGGACTCAGGGATGTGAATATTATGGTGAGTAAAAAATTCTCTTTTTACCCTTGTAAAATATTGCTTGGTTTAGCCTCATCTATGTCATAATGAGGGGACATTGGGGCTGTTATACTTTTTGTATGTTTTAAGGTTTTTATTGCATTAGTTGGTGTGCCTAGAAATGTGCAAGTGCAAATGGAAGGTGCAAAGGGTGTATGATTATAAGTAAAGGCACAAGAGCCAAACTCTGGCACCTCTGCTGTGGCAGGGAATCCAAGCCCTTTTCTGTGAGAGAAATGCTGTGCCCCTATAAATAATCCCTCCTACCACTTTATTACATTTCTCATTTTACTGCAAAACTATGTCAAGGAACACCCTTTTATCTGCCCATCTCCTCACATCTGCTGGTGAAAACTTGGGCCACTGGAGATGTTTCCCCTCACAAAAAGCATAAAGTGTCTGTATTCTGTTTGCAGTATTATTAATTCTATAAACTCATTTTATTGTTATATAAAGTCTCTGCTTTCTTCTCATGTAAAAATAACATAGGTTAAAGTCAGCTCGTGATGTAGTTTCGAGGACAGGCCACTCGCTTGCTCTTGGCTGTTTGCACCGTTATGTTGGAGGAATTGGTTCAGGGCAACATCTGAAGACTAGTGTGAGCATTCTTTTGGCGCTGGCTCAGGATGGTACTTCACCGGAAGTTCAGGTGACAAATGTTATATTCATTGTTATATTCATTGTCTAGCATTAGCCTGAAGTACTGTTGCTGTGGATATTCTTTATACTATGGAAGTATTGTTATTACTTTGTATAAATTTATAGGAGGAGTGTCCTGTAAAACATGAAAATTATGACATGACAAATTTAAGTTGTATATAATACAATATGTTGTGTTTTCTTTTTTTTTTTATAGACTTGGTCTCTCCACTCACTTGCTCTGATAGTTGACTCAAGTGGTCCAATGTATAGGGGTTATGTTGAACCAACACTCTCTTTAGTACTTACACTTCTACTGACTGTCCCTCCTTCACATACAGAGGTGCACCAATGCCTGGGCCGGTGCTTGGGAGCTATTATAACAACTGTGGGTCCTGAGCTGCAAGGTGAGTGGTAATGACAGTAGCTGGAAATAACTGAAATCCATAGGAAGCAGAACACTCAATGCTAGATTGTTAGCTAGCCATAAAAGAAAGCTGTATCTTGCTCTCTATCTTACTTCCAGGAAGTAAGATAGGGATAGCTGTATTTTATATATTGTTTTCATCAGCGAAATACTGAATTCATACACATTTCTAGCTGAAAAGTTATAGCTGATTCTGTGTAAATATTCTCAGGCTACTTACAGGCTTACAGACCACTAATGATACAAATTTTGTATTTGCTAAAAGCCTGTTATTTCTATACCTTGCTTATTTGCTTCAGAGTTATTGCAACACTAGATCTTTTGAGGCTGCAGTATGGTAAATGACATAAAGAATTTGTTTCAAATATAACAATGACCCTAGTATAAGCATTTCAGGTGTTTAATGGTTTATCACAGGCAATGGGCCCACTATTTCTACCATCCGTTCTTCATGTCTTGTGGGCTGTGCAATCATGCAGGATCACTCAGACTCTCTGGTCCAGGCAGCTGCCATCTCCTGCCTCCAGCAGCTTCACATGTTTGCTCCTCGTCATGTCAATCTCTCCAGCCTGGTCCCCTGCCTCTGCGTAAGTTCTTTATTTTCTTCAGTTGATCACAGTATGTATAGATGTAGAGATTGATTTTCATTATGTCTCCTTATGGCGTTATTATTATGCAGTGTCATTTTTCAACAGTTGAAAAATGTACATTTTATTTGCTGCTACAATTATCATATACTGTTAGTAACTGTAATGGTTTTATTTAGCATCTGGCCAAACAGCTTTATAAAAAAAGTACTTTTGGGGGATAGGATACTTTTAGATTTGCTAATGCTTGTCTTGTTTTTCTTCTGCAAAATTTGGATACCTAGTCTACTAAATATTGGAAATTGTGAATGTTTTCTGTTCCAGGTTCACCTAGGCAGCTCCCATTTGCTGTTAAGACGTGCTGCTGTAGCTTGTCTCAGGCAGCTGGCACAGAGGGAAGCGGCAGAAGTGTGTGAATACGCTATGAACCTGGCAAAGAATGCAGTAGATAAGGAAAGCAGTGGCATCAGTAAGTGGAAAGATACAAATATAGTTTGAGTGTCAAGCTCATTTTGATTGTGTTAAGTATTCAGGGCAAATCTTTTATATTAAGTTTTAATATGCTTATTTTTATATGGAATACTCTATGCTTAAATACGTTGTTGATCATATATGATTTTTATTTACTCAATCAAATTGGACACTTTTGGATTGCATAGTTAAACATACATAAATAAACTTGCTCTATTTTAATAAAGGAAGCTGAATTGTAATTGTCTAAAGTCTTTAATTGTATATTTCATATGTGGGCTGCCATAAATAGTCAGCTTTTACAGTTAAGCTCATTAACTGTATTATTAGGTGGAAAATGTGTCATGCGAATTCACCTAATGTATATACAGATAGCTCCGTTTCCTTTAGACAAGCGTGCAGCGATTGCACCGCTTACCACTAGTCACAACAGACTCAGAAGTTTAAATAAGTGCATATATGTTGAGCAATCTCGCATAGTTTACGTCCTATAGACAAGTATCAGATCACACTGCTTGTCAAAGCTGGTTTTATATCTCTGATGTGTCTATAGATAAATATCAGTGATCACTTATTTCTTCTCAGATATAAACATAACAGACACTGGTTTGGAAGGCGTTCTATTTGGAATGCTGGACCGCGAGACTGATCGCAAGCTGTGCTCAGACATTCATGACACTTTGGGTCACATGCTTTCCTCCTTGGCTGTGGACAAATTATCTCATTGGTTGCTGTTATGCAAGGATGTGTTGGCAGCCACCAGTGGTATGTATCCAATCACATTGTGTGTCCATTATTTTTTCTAGTAATGTAAACAGAAAGGTTGCTCATGCCATATTAAAAATAGCGATGAGTCCTCACACACCTTATATTATACAGCACCTTGTTCATTCATACAGAAGATACTAAAAGGTAAAAGATAATCAAAATTGTGTATAATTACAATGTATGACTTAAACATTACTTTAGAAACATGAAGCTGTTAGCTAATTTGTTTTTATAATAGTTTATATGAAAAGGCTCAAGTGTTACTGGAGCTGCAGCTGTGTTTTTCTTTTTGTGTGTGTGTGTTTTCACCTACGTCTTGCTGTGCGGTAAAAAATAGTTTTTTTCTCTCATCCTATCTGCGGGACACTGCTTACCATGGGTTGTGGAGGGGAGCTTGGGGAGTTGGCACTTAGCTAGTTAGCTTTGTTAAATGTATGGTGACTGACCCCTCCCCTCTACCAACCCCTGTAGCCTCAGTTTAATTATAAAGCCCCAAGGAAAATAGGCCAATCAACCAAGAATATATAGCAGAAGGGAGGGATCGCAGTGTCCCCCAGATGGAATCAGGGAAACGGATTTATCGTAACTATAAAAATTCTCTTTTCTCTATCCTCCTCTATCATCCTATCTGGGGGACACTGCTTACCATGGGGACGTTCTAAGCAGCCCCCTAAGGGTGGGACCACTCTGAAAAGCCGGCACGTAGAACCTTAAGGCTAAAGGTCTTTTTGAGAGGGGTAGTCAAACTATAAATAGAGCCAGAAATCCAGTCTCTACAAAAAAAAATGAGCTGGAGCGAAGTTAAGGGTGTTGCAGAATGGTCTGGACAGCAGACTTAAACAAAGAATTTGACGGCAGATAAGAACCGCTTTGCCCATCTAGTCTGCCCATTGTTTTATTATTAACCTATGGTAATCTCAAACCCTATTTGATCCTTTATTCTTATGTCTATCCAAAGCATATTTAAAATGCTTTACTGTATTAGCCTCTACCACCTCTGATGGGAGGTTATTCCACTTTTCCACTACTCTTTCTGTGAAGTAGTTTTTCCTCACATTTCCTCTGAACCTATTTCCCTTCAGTTTCAGTGCATGACCTGGTGTTCTAGTACTTCTCTTCCTTTGAAAAGTGTTTCCCACCTTTACCTTGTTCAAACCCTTGATATATTTAAAAGTTTCTATCTTGTCCCCTCTTTCCCTTCTCGGCTCCAAACTATACATATTAAGATCTTTTAGTCTTTCCTGGTAAGTTTTGTGCTGTAGACCATGCACCATTTTTGTTGCCCTTCTTTATACAGTCTCTAATGTATTTATACCCTTCTGAAGATATGGCCTCCAGAACTGAATACAGTATTCTAGATGAGGCCATAGCAATGACCTATACAATGGCGTTATTACGTCTTTCTATCTGCTACTAATTCCTCTCCCTATACAAACAAGCATCTGACTTGCCTTTATCATTGCTTTGTTACATTGCTTACCTGCCTTTAAGTCACCTTAAATAGTGACTCCTAGATCCCTTTCCTCCTCAGTAGTTTCTATTATAGTGCCATTTATACTATATTTAGCCTTTGGGTTTTTGAGACCCATGTGCATGATTTTGCATTTGTTGGCATTAAACTGTAGTTTCCACTCTTTTGACCATTCTACCTAGATCATCAATCATTTATTTTCCACTCCTAGTGTGCCTACCCTGTTGCATATATTTGTGTCATCTGCAAAAAGCATACTTTCCCTTCAATACATTTTGCAATGTCTCCAATAAAGATATTAAAAATAGTCCAAGTACAGATCCTCGGGGTATTTACACTGGTAACTTTTCCCTCCTGTGAATGCACTCCATTTACTATAACTCCCTGTTTTCTATCCTGCAACCAAGATTGTATCCATACAACCATCTTTGAATCAAATCCCAAGCCTTCAAGTTTATTTAACAGTCTGCGATATGGGACAGTGTCAAAAGCCAGATAAAATCCAGAAATCCAGATAAGCTACATCTACGGACCCCTCTTGAACTATAACTTTAGACACCCAGTAAAAAAAGTCAACAAAAGTTTGACATGATCTCCCCCCAGTAAATACATGCTGTTTGGGATCCTGTAAGTTACTGGATTTGATATATTCTGCAACTCTTTCTTATAAGTAAACCTTTCTAAAATCTAACACATTTGTTTTTGTGCGGTGTGAGTCGGTCTCTGTCTTTATACTAAACCATGCTGCTTGATGATCACTGGATCCTAGGTTCTCACCCACATTTACATCACATATTCTGTCACCATTTGTAAAAATGAAGTCTAATATTGCGTCTTTGCGAGTGGGCTCCCTCACCATTTACTTGAGGGATGCTGCCCTTGCAAGGAATTCAGAATGTTCATACTTTTAGTGGTACTTGCAAATGACCCCTCCCAGTTCACATCAGGTAGATTAAAGTCTCCTATGATTATTACCTCTCATTTTAATGCCATTTTATTGATGTCCTGCAATAAGTTCCTGTCCAGTTCCTCTTCCTGACCTGGTGGTCTATAGATCACCCTAGTACAAAGAATAACCTTGTCCCCTGTTTCTATGGTCACCTAAAGGACCTCCGTTTTTCTTCAATACTTTACATTAAGGTAATTTTTATGCTTTTTTTCACATACATTGCTACACTTCATCTGATTCTTCCCATTCTGTACTTCCTAAATAAAGTATATCCCAGTCATGATTTTCATTGCACCATAACTCCATAATAGCCACAATATCCAGATCATTCCTTGTCATTAAAGCAATCCGTTCTGGAATTTTATTTCCTAACCTTCTAGCATAGCTCTAAGAGTTTTTTGTTTGTGCACATTCTGTTCCTATCGTCTATGTTTATCTCTCTCTCTCTAAGTTTATTTTGTTTTGATCTGCATTATGTTCAGTTGCTGTGGATATGTTTCCTGTACTATTTGCCTGCAGAAACGATACCTGGGGGAGCAGATTGTTTTTTCTCATTCATCCTATCTGGGGGTTACTGCTACCATAGGGTTGTGTGAGGGGAGTGGAGTTTGACACTTAACTAGTTAATTTTGTTAATGTATCCTGCTGACAAACCCCTCTCCTCTGCAGCCCACCTGTAGCCTCTTCAGTTTTAGTTGAGTGTCCAAGGGAGTTGGGCTTACTTATGCTAGCAGTTATAATTAATATAGTTATTACTATTTTATTTAGCTGATTTTTTTTTTTTTTATTGTTTTTTTTACTTTTATTAACAGGAGTGTGCTCTGTCCTATACGGAGCACACTAGTTCAGTGAAAGGGGGCAGCTATCAGACATTGAGAGCTCTAGGGCTCTCACTGACAGCCAGTCTGCTTTAGAAAGTCCCATGGTAGCAGTGTCCCTCAGATAGGATGAAAGAGAAAAGAGGATTTTTACACACACTATAAATCCGTTTCTCTGATTCCATCTGGGGGGACGCTGCGTTCCCTCCCTTCTGCTGTTTGGTCTTTGGTTGGTTGACTCCCCGTCCTTGGGGCTTTATACTTAACCTGAAGAGGCTACAGGTGGGTTGCAGAGGGGAGGGGTTTGTCAGCAGGATACATTAACAAAGTTAACTAGTTAAGTGCCAAACTCCACTCCCCTCACACAACTCCATGGTAGCAGTGTCCCCCAGATGGAATCAGAGAAACGGATTTATCGTGAGTATAAAAATCCTCTTTTTTTTTTATCCTGTTAAGTTCACGCCCCCCCTGCTAGTTTAAATGGTTCCTGATGAAGCTTTCAAACTGCTCACTTAGTATTCTGGTTCCCCTTAAAGATGGGTGCAGGCCGTCCCTTTTGTATATGCCCCTACCTTGCCAGATGGCATGATGGTGGTCCATTAGTCCACATCTCTCCTCCTAACACCACTTCTTTAGCCACCCATTGATGTTACTAATGCAGGGAGTTCTGTCTTTACTTCTGTGTACTGGCAATACTGCTGAAAAAGTTACAGTGGTTACCACTTGCTTTAGAGCAGTCGCTAACTTTCTAAATTCATCTTTTACTGCCATGACTGCAGCATTAGCCAGGTCATTTGTCCCTCGGTGCACAATGACATCCACCTCTCCATATTTTCTTGCTGCTTTCACAATTCTTAATATGCGCTCTTTATCCCTTGGAGCTGTGGCTCCAGATAAGCACCTAACTTGTTTCTCTATCTTAGTAGCGTTTCCCAGATGTATGACTCTTTTTATAATGCAATCCCCCCAACTGTAGTTCTTTTTGGAGACTTTATTTTCCTGTTCCTATAGCTAGTAGAAGTCCCCTTATCCTCATGTTCTGTGTTACCTATATGATTTGTACATTTCAACCCTACAAGAGCAGCATATGAGTTTTGCAATGGTACAGCTTGTGGGATGTTTCTGTGTCCCTCAGGATATTTCCCCCTTTCAGAGCTCACAGCAGTCCAGGCAGAATGTCTTCTGGGGGCTCTCTGAGGCAGTGGTGGTCTTAAGCATACGGACATTCTACAAACCTCAGCCTGCAGTTTGGCAGTTTTCTCCTGCAACAAAGAAAACTGCCTACAGATTGGACAGCACCTGAGTTTTCGGAATGTTTCCCGCAAAACAAAAGCATTTCATCCACTGCACTGCACTAGTCCAAACATTGTATGTGTGTAAACTCACAGTTCACTTAAGTTTTCAAGCTGTTGAACTTATGGAAGTTACTCATTGTAGTAGCTTGCATCCTAAATGTAAAGGTTTCCGCCCTGTCTGTCTTCTTTCAAAAGAAACTGTCTCTTTGTCACCACTCCTTATTTTTCATATTACCAAGGCTATGCTTCATACTAAACCATCCTTCCAGCCAAACATGGTGTCAAAATTTCCCCTCAGCCATGTGTTATTCTGGCTCTAGGACAAGATTGACAAGATTGTCCTTTGAGCAGGAAGATTTGGTAGATGTGGTCAGAGGCTTTAAGTTGTATATTGATTGAATTTCACCCTCATTTAGGACAGATATACTTCTGGTACTTTATGATGCACAGAAGAGAGACTGGACAGCAACAAAACAAAGCATTACCAGATGGATTAAGGCTATGCTTCAGCCATATAGTTCTTCTGGGAAATCGGTCCCTGAGAACATCACAGCCCATTCTACCAGATTGTTGAGCGCTTCCTGAGAGGAACCTCAGACAAGTATTTGTGTTGTGCTGCAACCTGGTCTTCCGTTAATACCTTTACAAAATTCTACTGGTTCAATGTATTTGTATACAAATAAGCTAGCTTTGTGCTCAGCTGTGTCTGTGCATACCTTTCCCTAGGAGGTTAGCTTTGGAACCTTCCCAAGGTAGGAGTGTCCTCCAAGGTGGAATAAAGAGAAAATAGTATTTTTAAACTTAAGTTAATTCCCCCCTTTTAATATCTGTTTATGTTTTAATCTTTTTTTTTTTTTCTTGCTAGTTTGGTTTGTTCGGTTCTATCCAATATGGCGTATTAGTTAAAAAAACAAAACGTCATTGGTTGAGGGGTATAGAATGGTAAGAGCTTCCATTTAGAGCAGTTTTCCAGGATTCAAACTTGGTACTTACCTACAGCACAAACCCTCTATACCCTCAAGGTAACAGTGTCCCCCAAAAGGTATCAAAGAAATGGATTTAATATTACTGATCTAATGTATTTGCAACGGATTAACCAGTTCATGACTTCAAGGGATAATTAACTCCTTCACGTGTAAACTAATTAAATCCACATATTCATATTTTGTCATTCTAGATGTGGGTACGGCTGGCCTTGTAGCTGGAGCAAGGGATGAAGAGTCCGAGAAGAAGGATGAAATGGACGACGACACCATGTTTACTACACTTGGAGACGATGACAAATCAAAACCATTTGTTGCCCCTCGTTGGGCCACACGTGTGTTTGCAGCAGACTGCCTATGCCGAATTATCATGCTGTGCGAAAATGCTAACAAGGCTCACTTTGATTTAGCTGCTGCCCGCACACTGAAACTTAAAAATCCAAAAAGTAAGGATACAGTCTGATTTGTTCTTTATCCCTATTTATCAGGCTAGCAGTCACAAAGGACAAAATCCACTGCCTTATTATCTGGCACAGTATGGATGATATTTACCTATTAGTCTAAATTTAAGGAGTTCTTTGTTTTTTTGTCCACACAACTCATGTTGAACAGCCAATAAATGTATATTTCAACAAAATAACATTAGCAATTGTTAATCAGGGAAATGCGGAAAAACAGTGCAAATTCTCTTATCTGGATATGTGGGTAATATCAGTCCATACACATATAGGGTCATGATTTATCTTAAATGGTCAATAAGTTCTAAACACATGAACTAAAATGTACTTCTTTTCTGTTTAGTAATGCACAGAATGTTCTGCTTACTAGAGTGCTTGCATATACCATCCTTCACTTTCCAAGCTTTCTCTATGGTATTATGATATATCTTCAGCCTTACACTACTATAGGTATTATACTTCTTGTGTGTATGAAAATAGTATTGTGTAGGTCCCCAAAGGCTACAATGGACCAGCATTGTGATACTTTCTTCTAAGGCATAACAGGAGAAAGGGTCTCAGAGCTGGATGATTGGAGCCTTCAGAGGCCCCATTGGATTGCAGTAATACCACAACAATGTGGAGTAAAAGTTTCTATTTTATCCAATTTTGGGATTTGCACCCAAAACTACATTTTTGGAATTCTAAATATTTTAAAATATATTACTTCTTTTATGACAATAGTACTCAAAATACAGTATGGTTTTTTGAATCAAACTATAATTTATAGTTTCCATATCTCAGCCTCTTATTCTGGCTTATTTCACAGATGACCTCTTGGTTCTACACCTATCTGACCTTATTCGGATGGCTTTCATGGCTGCCACTGACCACAGCAACCAGCTGCGGATGGCTGGTCTGCAAGCCCTGGAGGATATCATCAAGAAATTTGCTTCTGTCCCTGAGCCTGAATTTCCAGGACATGTTATCTTGGAACAGTATCAAGCCAATGTAAGGAGATAGGAGTACTTGAGAGTTTGAGATAGTAGCAAAAAAAGATAACCACTTTTTATTTTAAAGTTCTTTGCACTGTATAGATCACAACTAAATGCTGCAACTTCTACTAGGGAGTTGCCTACACATACAGTAGAGGTAACAATTTTCGGGCTAATCCAATATGGGTGAAAAAGCAGCCTATCATTTCACTTGGTTCCAGTGACATCACTGCATCACTAGTTCAGTGATGTTATTAGTTCCTTGTAAATTGATAGGCATCCCTTCTGATTACATAGTTGAATTTCTTTTCAACTGCAATAAACTGAAATGTATTGATTTTTACTTGAAAATTGAAGGGGTACACATAACCTAAATCATAGAGGTTAATGAACAACTTGTGTGGGTATCGACTATTAATATTAATCCTCGAGTTTTGTACTATGGGCATGCCAACTATGCCAGATGTATTAATTAATGCGAACGCATGCCTTTATTATCAGTACATTTACAATGGGTTCCAACAATAGGAAATATAAAGTGGTAAAAACAGAAATAGACTAAGATCACACTGAATTTAAGTCATGTTAGCAGGTAACATGAAAGCAATCAATACAATAGGAACTAGTGATAGCACCGATGTCTGTAGAGTGAATTTCATTTCTTTTCACATGATCATACTCCAATAACCGTGTTCTAAGTAATATGTTGTGGCTTGAGAATTTGCATACATCCAATTTCTACAGTTTTATAATTCTTTCACTTGCATTTTATTGGATCACTAGAAATATGTACATTATGTCCCTAATTTAATGCTTTGGTGACCACGATAAGCTTGATGACAAAGGTTGTAAGACATGGCGATTTCCAAGCTTCGTTTCATATGATGTCACTAGCCTGAAGGTTTCGATTTGAGTGTGAAGATTTAATTTACAGATTACTGTGCTGAGAAATTACTGTTTATTTCATTTTCAGGTTGGAGCTGCTTTACGACCAGCATTTTCACAGGATACGCCATCAGACATCACTGCAAAGGCCTGCCAGGTATTACAGTAATGTGTGCTCTCCTACATGAAAGACTAATCTCCTTTTGAGAAACTTGCCAAGACAACCATTTGTGCGGTTCTCTTGCCAGGTGTGTAGTGCCTGGATCGGAAGCAAAGTGGTGAGTGACCTGAACGACCTTCGCAGAGTGCACCACCTATTGGTTTCCTCACTGGACAAGGCACAAGCAGGGAAGGGGGCATCCAGTCAGCTTTACCGTGAGAGCGCCATAACCATGGAGAAACTAGCTGTATTGAAAGCTTGGGCAGAGGTGGGCACGTGTGTTTTATTTTGTTCTTCTTTTGTAATATATAGATGTAACATGACAATCTCTACAAATAAATATAGCAAATAACAAAGTAATTCACTCATCTGACTGATGGAAAATTATTTTGTTTTCAAATGCATTGCATATAACTGTAGGAGAATTTCTATTCTATATATTATAGCTATATTAGTAATTTATTGTCTGCCAGTGAACCCACTTAGTCAATTGTTTTACAGTTGAAATGTTTTTATTTATTGAATGTTTTTATTTTTGCTTACAAGGTAACATTAGTTGTTTAAATTGTAACCTGTGAGTAATTCCACCTGCTTCCTTTGTATCAGTCAGGTTCTAATTCACATTTCTGGAACAGTTTGGGAATGAAAGCTATACATGGTTGGTTGATAATGGCAACCGCACCTTTTCATTGCACCAGTCCTCATAATTGTGACCCATTATAAACAGCTGATGAGTAACAAAATAATAACAGTTCTTCGTGGAAGTATGTATGTATATATATATTAGGGTGATTCCATCTCCAATGGGCAATTTTATTTTTTTCATACTTCTCCAACCCATCATTCGGTTCCATTTGGTATACTGACATTGAATCATAAATATTTTTTTTATTCAGTGCATATTTTCAACTTGCACAAGATGGTCAAAATTGGATGCTATACAATTTTCCACAATGTCAGACGTATGACTTTGCCAATACACAATTTATGTTACGAATATGCATTATAAAAGCAGTGACACCGAAGAGGAGATGTTTGATGCATCACCAACGACACCATAAACTCCACAATGGCGTGAAACAATTGTGAGTCCAGAAGGGGCTGCTGCTCTCGATCGGACTAAAACTAGCGATCGAAAAGCTCTAGCCGGATTTAGAACAGCTTATTTTAAGTCTCGGCGCTATACGGCGAGCAGGAATGAGGCACTGAGAAGCTTTCACAAGTGAGATGAAAGCCACGTTTCAACCAAATGTACCGCTGATTCTCTACTGGGATGGCAAGATCATGGATGATCTAACTGGTCCAGATCCTGGCTGAAAGCAGGTTGACAGGCTCTCTATTCTGGTTTCAGGACTGAATGCAATAAAGCTGCTCTCAGTTACGAAACTTCAGGATGGAACCACAAAAACTATGGCTAAGGCTATGGTGAAAACCATATATGCGTGGGGATTGCGGGACAACATCCAAGGGCTATGTTTTGATACCACAGCATCTAACAGTGGAGTGAAAGGTGGAGTATGTGTGCTGCTGGAGTCTGAGATTGGCCGACCACTACTAAATGTGGCTTGTCGACATCTCATGTCTGAAATAATGCTGGAGAAGGTCTTTAGTATCCATGATGTTTCTAAATCTCCAAACATGGAACTTTTCGTCCACTCCGAGACTTTTGGCCTAGACTCGATCAAGCACAGCGATTGACGATGAAAAGACATCATTTGTGGTTGCTTCCTGGAAAGATGACACCATTAAGTTTGCAGTTGCTCATTTGGAGAAATTCCAACCGAGAGATGATTATCGTGAGCTATTGGAACTCACCATAATTTTCTTGGGAGGCATTCCTCCACGTGGAGTACATTTCATATTTCCTGGAGCTATCCATCATGCCATTTACTCCATCAAGATGTGACTGTTCCGCAACCAGTACAATCCACAGGAGCCAGGGTTCAGCGAGTCACGGAGACTCGCGGGATATCGTACTGTGACAAAGCTTGGCATCATCTGCAGCAAGTTTGTCTGTTCATTACTGCCATTTATGTTAGATACTGGTTCCAGAGCTCATCACCAACTGCAGCTCCAAAGAATGACCTTGTCTTGTTACATGCACTGTTTGTGTATTTAAACAAAGAAGTTGCAATGGTAGCCAAAAAGGCATTTAACAACCATCAATGGTATCTTTCAGAAATACTGGTTGGTTTCAGTTTCTTTGAGGATGAAGTGTCAACAGAAAAAAAACTTATGGCTGCTGCTATCAAACACTCAAATGGATCTGACAATCCTCTGCAACGTATTCCACCAGTTCTTCAGCCAGCACCAAAGGGTTTACATAACTTTTGTCACAAGATCAATGCTGAGTTTGTTCAAAATTCTTGGTCTGAGGAATTCTTGGAGTATGACCCCAGCGGAATGGCAAAACCTTGAATCATACCAAAACAGTCAGAAGATTGCAAACTCAGTGAAGGTAGTAAATAATCTTGCTGAGAGAGGTGTGGCGCTAATCCAAGAATTCAATGCTTCAATAACACTAAACGAGGAACAGAAGCAGTTCCTTTTGCAGGTCGTGCAGGATCATCGCAGTAAGTTCTGCACGCCATCAAAAAATGTTGCCATCAGGAGATCATTATCAAAGTGACTAACGTGAACTTAGTGATTGTTTAAAATAATTGATAAAAAAAACATTAATATTTAATAAATCATGAAACAACTGTTCTGCAATGTAATCGTCATATAATGTAATCGTCATATTATAAACTTTGGTTGAGTTGGGCAAGTTCTAAATATAATATGATTTCAGAATAAAAATTACTGTCCTGTTTTTTCACATAATGGCACATTATGGTGGCTGTCATTTTCAAACAAAGAACTTTAGGAATCACCCTGATAGATAGACTTTATTTATTTTTATATATATATATATATATATATATATATATATATATATATATATATATATATATATATATATATATATATATATACACACACATACAGGGCCGCCATCAGGGGGGTACGGGGGGTACTGTTGTACCGTTGACACGGTGACAGCCAGGCTGAAGACAGAATAGCGGAGACCAGCGGCGGGCCCCAGGTAAGTATGTGTTGCTCATGGGGCGGGGGGCACGGGGGCCCGTACTGGGCCCGATCCTGTATATGTGTGTGTATGTGTATATATATATATATGTATATGTATATGTATATGTATATATATGTATATGTATATGTATATGTGTATATATATATATATATATATATATATGTGTATATATATATATATATATATATATATATATATATATATTATATATATATATTGTGTGTATGAGAGATATTGATAGATATTTTCAAATATGTTGCCTAAACTCAATGATTTATATAGTATAATGTACCCCTACTGTAAAATGTGAGAAGGGTATAAATTACCTGGGAATACAATGCCCAAGTAAAACACATAGGTCTGCTTTTATACAGGTCTTGGAACTCCTCCATAGCTTCTAATACCCATAGAAATTTAAAGTAAGGGGGTACATTATTCCTTATAATACACATGTTTTAATTTTAATATTCTAGTGACACGGAATAACAATGATGCACACAGACAGATACTGGCTACTGCCGCCTATTTCCTCTGTTGTTGCTCTTTGTGAGACTTGTGGTCCAGTTAGGACCACAAGTCTCACAAAGAGCAACAAAGAGCAGCAGCAGAAACTGAGGATGTGGTATAGGAAGTCGCAATGATGCGACCTGCTGCTTCTTACTACTGGTTGCATCCTTGGACTTGGCAGTTGCAGCAGCTAACTGTAGTGTTGGGGAAGCACTTCAATGGATCCTTCATGTAAGGGAAATGTAAGTGAATAATCTTTATTGTAAAGTTGGCTTATCTTGGCAACAAAACACAATGTTTATACAGATATTATTTACAGAAACAACAATAGAGATTAACCATTGATGTGTAATAATAGTAAATATAAACATATTTTATAAAAAAAAAAAAAAAAATCTTTTATCTTTCTCCCAGTCGGATTTTGCATTGCTGTTCCGTATGTAAAAGTTATTCATTCAATACTGTTATAATGTTGCACTTTCCATTGCTGCAATATTTTTATTAGATGTTCATTGATTGTGCTCATTGTTACCTCTATGCTTTTGTTTGTTCTTGTCAGTATATTGGAAATGATGTGCCATTATTCGTGGTCTACATTTTCCAATGATAAAGTTGATGACGTTTACTCAACCCTCTGTGATAGGTGTATGTTGTTGCCATGACTATTAAAAAAGAAGCAGACGGTAAGCCCAGCAAAGCATTGAAGACAAATGATGATGAAGAGGATGATTACAACAACATTGATGAGCTTCCCCCAGACAGCCTGATCTCATTGGTAGAGTCAGCTCTTCCAACACTTAGCCGTCTGTGGCTGGCAGTACTGAAAGATTATGCTCTCCTTACCTTGCCGCCTGAGTTTGCCAGCCAGCTTCCTCCAGACGGTGAGTGTTCTTTGATTTCCCAGTTACTATTTAGTGCAGAAATGGAAAGAGTTGTAAAACTAGTTTGTTGAAAACCATTGTTATTCTGTAGTGCAAGGTATCTCCGTACAGTGTTGAACAAGTTGTATGCATGAACTCCGTTTCATATTGAAGTGTGTTTGACAAAGTCTTACCGCATAAGTTTATCTCCTAGTTTGTAGCTTCCTGCTTTTCTCCTTCTCACATCATGAAATTGTCCCTGTCATATGCTACCTATCCTCACAATCATACAAGTAAACATGTGACTGCCTCTCATAAAATCAGATCGTTCACCCGTAATTTAAACTGTGCTGCTGTGGATATTCTGATTATCTGATTGGCTACAGGTTGTTCTATCCCTGCCAACAGTACACACTGACAGGAGATGAAGAATGAAACAAAAAAGTGCACAGATCCTAATTGACCACATCTTAAAAAACATGTTGTTTTATTGTTAAAGTATTTTAATTCAAGTATCCTTCTTAATGTCTATTAATGAACAGGTGGAGCTTTTTACACTCCTGAAACTATTGATACAGCAAGACTACATTACCGCAATTCCTGGGCTCCTATCTTGCATGCTGTGGCACTCTGGCTTAATTCCACTGGTTTTAATAATTCAGACATCGCAGATGAAGCAAAAATGTCAAACTCCCTGAAACGCAACCCTGCCATAGCATTGAACCAGCCACCAGGAACACCACCCAGCCCAAAGTCTCTTTTGGAGCTTAACAAAGATAGAATGCATCTGATTTTAGGTGGGTGGAAAGAAATACTGGTTTGGAAGTCTACTGTTCTGAAAATGTATAACTTTCTGTTAGTTCAGTTATCTGGTGTTTTTTTGTGGCTGTACAAATGAGAAATGAGCTTTGTTTTATGAACAATATATAAGTGGCCTAATGAAAAAGTATAAAATATTTTGTGTGTCTGTAGGCATCAGCATCCAGTTCTTTTGCGCCCCCCGCCCTGAGGAGCCCGTTGAACATGTCACAGCTTGTCTCCAGGCTCTACACATTCTTCTGGATTCTCCTTTTGCCAGATGTCACATAGCAGACGACCAGGTACATTTACAGGATTTATCCAAGAAAAACATTAAATTCTATGTAGTATTAAAAGACCTCCTCAATCTGTGCCTATCTTCACAACAACCTACAAATCTAGTTTACTTTTTGGATGTTGAAACCCATCTTGGACATCTCAGGCTTGTCCATAACAGTAGCCTCAACTTTGTTCTCTTTCCGAATGACAGTCAGAATAGTTGTATAGACTTTGGTATGGCCATTCTAATTAATGTTTGACCAGATTTACTTTTGTTTCTGCATAATGCTTTTCTACTTTTGTGCCCACTTCCATAAAAAGTCTTGGTATGCTATCAATGTCATTTAGACACTTTCACAGGACTGACTCTTAACTTACATCAGACTACTTCATTGTCCGGCTGTGTGTTCCTTTTTCCACTACAGATCAGTCATCTTAGGCTTTGTGTAATTCTACTAAGGTGAAGCAAGTTTGTTAGGTGGTTGTCCTTTTATGTTTTTACTTCCTTTGAAGTGGTGTTCAGTACAATAAGAACATTTTGTTTTCGAACTGACATTGCTGCCTTGTTTGTGAAGCTTCCTCAATAGTTCACAAATATATTCATATACAAGTTAACCCGTGCATGATACTCATGCATTCTAGTCAAATCAAGCTACTCAAGGTGTTAAAAAGGTTCTTGTCATGCATTTGGGCCTAGCCCAGGCCTCCTCAGGGGAAGAGCGTTACTTCCCGACGCAAGCGCCCTTTTTTAACGTGGTTTTGTCCACATGTCACCACTTCATAATTTTTCTCCATCACCTCATCCTTCATCTTTATCGCCACATCTATCCAGATGTCTATCCAGACACAGGGATCTCTCTCAGCGGTCCTGAGTATCACACTCCTCTCGCTCTGTCACCCCCGGCAACCACCAACCACTCCCCACTGTCACCCCCGGCAACCACCAACCACTCCCAACTGTCACTTCTCCTTCAAGAAATATATATATATATATTTAAAATCTTTATAAACACTTTTAACAATTAACAAATTAAATTAACAAATTAAAAACATCTTAGTATACCAAATTTCAGCCCTTTCTGAGTTTTTTTTCCCCACACACACACTAAGAATTTAGTAGATCAGTGTATAACTTCGCCCAGCAGGTGGCGCTGCAGCTTGGTTTGTTTTTTTCCACACACAGACACACGCCACTAGGCTTTTATATAGTAGATGTTTGTAACAACAGCATGTTTACTTCCTCTTTCCCAGGTGATTGGAGTGGAACTCCTAAATGTTGTTCATCGTCTACTGCTGACCTGTGACCCATCTTCTGTTCAGTTGCTTGTCACTAAAGTAGTGCAGCAGATTGTGAGAGCTGCATATGACAAATTACAGGAGCAAAGAAATGTTCAAAGTAAGACCAATAGCTAATGATTGCTAGCGTTAAAAAGAAAGTTAGTTCCCCTGTTGGGGCATTGGCATTCTGTGTCATGTCTCAAGCACCAAACATGAGCATATTAATATTCATACTGATTTTCGTAAACTAGACTTTTGTTTAGAGAGTAATTTTCCATATTTTTCAGATAAAGATGACGCAAGCGAAAAGGAAACTCAGACAAACTTGGGTGAAGGCGAGGAAAGTGGTGGCCTGCTCCCAGGAAAGTCTCTTGTCTTTTCTGCTATGGAGCTGCTAATGTTCATCTTGGTGCGACATATGCCACAGCTCAGCTCCAAGATGTCAGAGTCTCCAAGTCATGTTGTCACCAAGCATCAGCAGCTTTCAGAAGAAAGCGCACGCCTTGTAGCATCTACAGTGACCATCCTAGCTGAGCTTCCAAACCTGTGCTCACCAGCAGGTAAATGTTTTAAGAAATCCGAATTGTGCTCTGAAGTTCAAATAACTCTGGTTAACCTAAGAGACCTGTTTAAAATGGGTAAAGAATCATCGTGTAACACTTGAATGCTCTAAAACTTGCTTTGTGAACTCCTAGTACCCTTTTCCCTGGCAACCCTCTCTGCAGTGTAAGTGCAATGCTAATTAGGTCACTGTAGGAAATTAGGCCAAAAGCCTGCATCTCCCAGGCCTTCTGGGTAATGCTCTGACACTGAACATTTAAAATAATTATTTAATATCTCTTGATTGGACTTTGTAGTTGAACTCAAACATCAAAAAATATGTTTATCGAGTATTAGTAAATACCGTTCTTCTCTTATGGTAATATTTTGTTTTTGTGTTTTTTTTTGTTTTTATCATTTTACCATTAACATTATTCATTTTAATTCCTAACCAAGCACTATAAATTGCTTATAATTTGATTTTTTGAAATTGAGCAACCATCCTTATAAAGCGCCTCTTTTGCAGGGTGTATGACAATACTGCCTACCATTCTTTACTTGGTCACAAAAGTTCTGAAGGAAACAGCAATAAAGTATCCAGATAATCAAGTCCCCCTGCCTGTCAGTGCTTGCTTACAAGCAATAAAGACGATTGTCACTTCATCATTAGCCAAGACCGAAAAAACTCAGAAGAAATGGACTGATCTAATGCGTAGCACTTTAGCATCTATACTGGAGTATTCTCAGCCAGGTAAAAATACATCGATCAGCATTGTATCATCAGTGGTGGAACTTTTGGATTATTATTTTATTTATAAAGTGCTAATGTATTCTGTAGTGTTGTACTTAAAATTTGATACACGTGTGATTTGTCATCAGGATTTGTATACAGCGTGATGAAACATTAGTAGTCGAAAAAAATGTATTATGCTGTCCATTAAATTATGCCAACTGTGATTTTCTTAAGAGTTTATACATGTTTGATTTATCCTCCCTGAAACCTGGCATATATTTACATATGTGTCAGTAGCAGGATAACCAAGCGGAATGGAGATTCTAGGTACACCTCCTACTCTCAATTGGAGTACTCCTGCTTTATATATTCAGTGCATACAGCATCAGGCCGCCACTCTAAGGCTAAGTAACGAAACAGGTTAGGGCATGGCTTGGCACTCTACATGTACCAGTGACTCCGCCTCGATTCTCATGAGTGTTTTTCAGTGTTGCTGTTGTATGTTTGTGCCCTATGAGCAAGTATACATATAATATACAATTGAATATAAACAAATATATAGATATATGTGCACGTGTGAAGAAAAGGAGATATATATATATATATATATATATATATATATATATATATATATATATATATATATATATATATATATATATATATATATATATAAAAGATGGAGGAGGAGGCGCACAATAATAGTGTAGTATATTGGTATAATATTGGGATCACACAAGAACCCACAATAGGACCGGAAACACCAGTGGAGAAGAAACCAGGAAACAATTACTATAATACAACACCCAATATAGAGGTGTAAAATATAAATTGCAGCTTATTCTCAAACAGAATCACAGTGGCTGTGCTTGTAATGTCTCCATATAATATATGTGAAACACCCAGGGCAGTCTTCGCTTATTTACTTAAGATACTGAGGTAAAGCAGGAGCCGGTCACTTCCTGTTCATACAGGAAGCTTATTTTAATGAAATTGTGACTACTTCGAGTGGTTTCAGCACCTTGCACAAAACATGGAAAGTATTCTCCACTGCACTGGACTAAAGTTGAAGTTCCACCCACAGCTGCAGGGGCAGCAGCACTGGGCCTAACACTCAAGGATTCTTCTGAGGAGTCCTGGATAGGAGAGGAGTCATCTTGCCTTAGCAACTTGGATGTAGGACTAACTCCGATCACTTGTGAATATACTGATGAAGGTGTTGAGGGTGTAGATTGCAGGCTGTCAGCTATGTATCCAGTTGTGTGACCTGTCTGACCTACAGTGGATATCTACATAAACAAGCTGAAAAGTGCTGTTATCTGGTACGCATATATCTGCACCAATGTGCCCTGAGTGTTTCACATATATTATATGGAGACATTACAAGCTCAGCCACTGTGATTCTGTTTGAGAATAAGCTGCAATTTATATTTTACACCTCTATATTGGGTGTTGTATTATAGTAATTGTTTCCTGGTTTCTTCTCCGCTGGTGTTTCCGGTCCTATTGTGGGTTCTTGTGTGATCCCAATATTATACCAATATACTACACTATTGTGCGCCTCCTCCTCCATCTTTCTTTTATAGGTTATTTCCATGCTACACCGCTTGGTAAGGAGGATTGGCAGCCACCTGCACACGGGGAGTGTTTATTGAGAAGAACATAGACTTTATACTGGACTATTGGTGATTTGTTACAAGCGCCATTTGTTGTATCTTGCATATATATATATATATATATATATATATATATATATATATATATATATATATATATATATATATATACACACTCTACAATTGATAGCTTTGAATCCTGGATTTGTTGCTTATTTCCTTTTACATCCTTTAGCTGTGTATATTGAGGAGTTGTGACCAACTTTAATTTTAATTTTATTTCCAGTTGACTCCAAGCACAAACCGGATGAAGTGAGCATCCTGACAGCTGTTGTACTGTTTCTGTTGTCTGCAAGCACAGACATAATTGGGGTGCAGTCGCTACAGACCGGATGCATCAACAGGTTCAAAGCAGCCATGAACTCCAGTGACCCCTGGGTTAGTTTACAAGAAACCAATCCTAGCACAGTGACTAAAGGGACTAAAATAAAAATTATCCACTTTTTTTTTTTTTTATACAGCACAATGCTTTTTACTTGTGATAACTTGTCTTTGGGACGGTTATTACATTCCCACTTGAACACGTTTCACACGTGTGACAGGATGGGCTTACTCTGCTACCGTGTCTGGGGGGAGGGGTTTACAGATTTGTCTTTGGGGCGCCTCTTGCTGCCATTAATGACCTCTCCGACTGATGTTTAACAGCCGTCATATACCCACCGACTGTAATTGCTAACTGTGCACCACCATGACGCCCCCAGCTGTAGGAGAGTAGTAACTGCAAACACCAAACTCCTTTACCAGCACCTGGAATTGCTTACTTGTGGGTGGTGTATGTAGCTGCAGCACCTTTTTGTTGGCGACTGTGGCTGGTTCCTCCTGATTGGTTACTATGGATCAGGACTGCATGGGTTCAAAACAGGGCAGCCAGCATGGATTAGATGGTTAGCTCTTAACTGTAGGTGACAAATTTCAGCACATATAGAAATAGAACAGCATGTAGTTGTAGGAATAGAGCAGAATATTTAAAGGGAAGTGTTTATTGCTCAATAGTAGCTCTTACAAGAGCTGGTACACACAAGAGTGATGCACTTTGTCTCCTGGGATTCCCAGTTGGCAAATTAATCCAGATATCACCGTTGTAAACTTCTCCGGTTTCACTATTCTGGGGCTGAGGTATAGTTGTGGTGCCTTCACTGGATCACCAGGGACGGTGGAACCCTTCATTCCCAGAAAGTGCCACTGCCAGATATGTCACGATCCCCACTGGACCACCATGGTGAATGGTTAAATAGGCTTTTATTAAGTATTTGAAACATCTATACCATTATTACATAGGCGCGCTATGGGGCATATTCAATTAACGGCGGGATCGCCGAAAATCCTGCGCTCAAAAAATATTACCGTTAATACGGTAATATATCGCTGGATTTTAGCTCGCAGCTCCCTGAGCTGCGAGCTGAAATCCAGCGAGTAAATTACCGTACAAACGGTTTTCCCGCGCAGGATTACCGTAATAACGGTAATATTTTTTGAGCGCGCGATTTTCGTTGATCCCGCCGTCAATTGAATATGCCCCTATTTCATGTCCACAGTTCATTCGGACATTTAATCCCCAAGGCCGGGCTATAGTGCCAGGGAAGAAAGACCCAGCCATAACATGGTTAGATCTATCAATGAATGAATGGCCACCTGCATTCTACAACCAATGTTCAAATTTCTTTCAGATTTACATGAAAATAATCCATGCCTGTCCTACCTCCGATATGTTATTTGCTTAATTGCGTCTAATGCAGCAGTATGCATATATATAATTATATCAGCCTAGTCACATCAGAGAAATGTTAATGCACATTTGTTATTGAACACATGCAGTGTGCATTAAAGATTGAACAAATTAATTTCAGTGTTGTAGATAATTCTGAAATCTAACATTGTTTTAGTAATTATAGGATGCAATGTGTTCTATTATTTCTTCGTAAACACTGTGTTTCCCATTCGATAAACTGAATGGAATGGTCCTTAGAGCATGAGAAGTGCATCCAGTGTTATTCTGTTGGCAGACTCCTACAGAGATACCACGTATCTATTGGCCTCCCACTAGCCATTTTAATTGTGAGCACCAGTAACTGTGGCTCTTCTAGCTCCTAGTGTCATGGACATTGAGCAAGCTAACGTGGTGTTAGGCTACACATCCCAAAATATACTTCTTCTCCACCAGAGAAGTACCCGTATTCTTACTCTGTATTAGCAGATAGGCAGCACAGCAGCAATACTTTTTGTCAGATGTAAGATTTACTTCAAACCAGCTGCTTGCTATTTATTCTATTTACAATGACCTTTCAGTCACCTGTAAATGTTGCTATGGCTTCATTTAGGGTTTTCTCCCATTGAAATGGTATTCTCTTCTAACATGACTTCTCCTAAGTACACATCTTCAAGGGCCCTGTATACGCTATCCTTTTTCTAGCTTTAACAGGGAGGAAAATATTAAATATTACATATGTGATCAGTGCCAAGCTAAACGTTCCTGGGGCCAAGTTGGGCCTATTTGCAGCATTTTACTTCAGACTTCCTCTGCCAAAATAAATGTTGCCATCAGTCCATATTAAGTGTGTACCAGTTGATCACAGTTCATTCAGTCCCTGGCCTTTCATTCTAACCAAAGGGGAGCAAAGTCCATACTAGTATAGGACATTATGACTGTGTTTTGTGTTTGGTTCAGATATTTTGGTTAAGTATCTTTGTCAGTCCTGGACAACCTGCGGCTCTCCAGGTGGTGTGAAAATATAGGTCCCAGCATACTGTGCACGCTATCAGTTTGCAAAGAGTGCTGGGGCATGCAGCTTCACTATACCTGGAGATCCACAGGCTGTCTAGGCCTGTTCTGTGTGGCTTCCTCTTTACAGTTTGAGTTTCTTAACTATCCCTTGTTGCTCATTATTAAGTTGACCTTGCTGGGGAGTGCTTAAACCATCACTCTTGTTGTGACCCCTACTGGCAACAGAGGAAAAAAATGTAACTGAAGTATTGTACTGATGACTTGTTTTACTACATCTGTATGTTGGACACTGTCTCGGAAAGTACCACAAGGTGTAACTTCTATCGTATAAGCTGCTACTGTTGCCCCCGTCTATGTAGCGTGGGATACGTCACACTCTTTATTACACCTCAATCATAATAATAGAACATTCATATTTGTATGCTTCCTATTTTATAGGCTCAGGCTAAAAGTTACCAGCTCCTGCTGTCTGTTTTCCAACACTCCAACCGAGCTCTCTCCACTCCATATATTCATGCATTGGCCCCCATCATGGTTGAAAATCTCAAGGCTGTTGAAAAGAAAAAGCCGAACAACAGTTCAGAGCTGATGGTCGTTCAGGAAGGCATAAAAGTACTAGAGAGACTGGTTGCATTGGGAGAAGAGAAAAATAGTGAGTACAATGTTTACTTGTGGCCATTTATAAATTTCGTAGAGATAATGTGCTCTAGTCGACATGAAAATTATGCAAGAAAATATTATATATTTTATTATTCACATTTAATCATTTGATTTTAATCAATTGCTATTTATACTAAAGAATGACAGGGTTTTATTAAAAAATCATTAGGTAAATAGTTCAACTAGCTGGTATAAAAAAAATAATTCCAAAAAGTTTTTCACATTTATAACTGTTATAAACCAGGGTACACCACATCCTTCATATCCAGCTATTATATAAAGAGTTCATATTCTCCAGCAGTGTATTGGTGTGATGTATTGGCCTAACAGCAAATATATATTCCAGTAACAGTCATCACCAAATCAGCTGCTATAATTAGCTTCATTTTAGTGACCCATTCTCACTGATCCTTAATTTTGGCTCTATATCTAGCAGTGTGGTCCAAGTGAGAGGCAAAATAGAAGGTAATTCAATCACTGATTCTGCCGCTCGCTGTGGGGATCCATGGGGAGGACCCACTGAGAGCCTACAGAAGGGTCATGAAGACATGCCACAACAATGTAACTTCACTGATTTTTCTACGAGTCGCATAGAATGCCCAGAAAAATCGGTGGTGTTTGGGTACCGTAGTACCCAGAAATGATTACAGCCAGACATCTCTGTGATGTCAGATGGCTGATTGCGGAGAATTGAATTCCCCCCCCCTTGGAGTGGCTTTTAGAAATAGATGGTTAGGTTCTTTGAAACAAGCCAGTATTGCGTAGCTCTGCAACAACCACGCTTGTGTCCCCACACTGAGGAGCACAGGCAATTAGCTACTTAGTTTTTTTGCCTCTTCCTAAGACCATGCTGCAAATTCCCCATCTACATAGGGGTAGATTTATTAAAACTACTAAAAAAAATAAAAGGGGAGGTTTTTTCCATAGCAGCCAATCATATTCCAGCTATCATTTTCTAGAAGGTACTAGATAAATGATAGTTAGAATCTAGTTGGTTGCTATGGGCAACGCCTGTCTGCTTCCTTTTTAGAAGTTTTAATAAACCTGCCCTATAGAGATTAATTCCCAGACCATTTGGGGTGCATCACTAAGTACATCGACTGTCACATACCATTCGCCTGGAGGGTGGGTAGAGTGACTGATGGTTGGAGATAGGCTGTGACACTGGCTAGATGCTGGACTCCTGGGGGGTTGCTGCATTGGCTATCTACGGGGCTAGTGCTACTGTGGAGCACACTAGCTGGATAGCTGGGTACACTGAATGTCATTTAGCTTGTTTGAAAAACAGTGCTCTCTTTTTGTACTGCCCTCCTTATAATACCACCTTTGCTTACCACCAGGTATTTTCTTTGCACACAAGTGAATTGAAATGTATTGCATTATATTATTACACTATCCTCACTATTACACCAAAGTTGGCCTGTGTTTTAAGCTGCCAGTATAAAGAAGGATGTAGTGCATTTTGTATAATACCACATGTATTTGTGTTTTTCTCTTTGGTGTACAACACAAATTTTCTCTTCCATAATATTTGGTTCCTAGTTTTTGAAGGAATTTGGCCAGGACTGGGTTTATCCTACACGACACCACAGTTGCTTGAGCACTTTATGAACTTGAATAATTCTTTGTAACAAATGTGTATAACCAGCTGACTGGGCTATATATACAGTGATTGTTTGCACACGATTAAAGCTAAATAATTAAGTAGTATATAATAATTTCTTGCATTTGTGTATGATTTTATATAGATTAATTATTTATTGATGGATTGTTATGTGTTTGTATTTTTCTCCATAATTGTGGCTTATTACTCTATTGGGTTTGCTTAAAGGAGTTAATTTGATTATTTATTTATTATGATTGAGGATTATACCAATTATACTTATAGTGGTGGGTTGCATACATTTGCCTATTGATCTGCATATTGGTAAAACCTGTATGATGCGCATAATAGTTACGCCTAGTGCCATATACATTCCATAACCATGTACTTCACATGTTAACTAGTTGGTTTTTTTTTTTTTTTTTCGCCCACAGGAGTCCAACTTCTTGCTCTCCTTGTTCCCACACTCATTTCTTACTTACTGGATGTCAACACTTTCAGCTCTGCGTCACCCTCCTCAAAAGATCTTCACGAGTTTGCACTGCAAGACTTGATGCGTATTGGGCCTCTTTACCCTTATGCTTTTAAAACTGTAATGGGTGCTGCTCCAGAGCTAAAGGCTCGTCTAGAAACAGCCATCAGGGCTAACCAAGCGAGCAAAGCCAAAGCCGCCTCCCAACAGCCTGCTCCTACTGTACAGAGTGCTCCTACCATCATACTCAAGACCAGCTTTTTCTAATGGAGTTTCCTCAGTGGACAGGAGTTCAGCATAAAGTTCTTGAAGCTTTTAGACTTTGCTGAAAGCCACCTTAAACCATTCATTGTTATGAAATACTTTCTAGATCTGGCAGTGACTCTGGAAACTCTTACAACATTAATAACATTAACAGACATTTTTCTTTCCAGAGCAACATTTCTTATCTTGCTACCTTTACTAGTTCATGGCTTGGGAGGCAGACCCCAACAGCTGTTCTTTATTATCTCTAGTACATATTTTACAGCTATTTTCCATTATCTTTGATGCGTGCAGTATCAAAATGTTGGTATGATTAGTCCCTGAATTAAAGTGGACTTATCACAAGACTTGTATGCAAAAACAGGATACTGTGGCAGTGTTTGTCCCCTTCTGAAAATGGCTAAAAACCCAGCCCTCCTTCCATAATTAACACACTTTCTTTTTCTTGAGAGAAGTATAAAATCATAAGGCTAGGGAAATGCAGGGTGGCTCCAATAAAAGTCTTTTTGGTAGTACTTCGTATTACTGCAGGGATGTACCATCATTATGCTAATTGACCTGAGATGGTACCATGAAAAGCTGCCCGGAAGAGGGAGATAATTTAATTGAATAGATTTGGGAAAATGTTTCTTCTATATGAACATATAGACTTCTTATTTGTTGTGATGGTGAAAGGTCAGCATTAAATTTGCAGTAGGTATTCATTTTGCTTGACCCTTGACTTCAGTCATGTTTCTTGTTAATTACAAGCGTTGTTTAAATATGGATATCTGTGTAACTGATGTCACTACTGAGAGATCAAATATCAAACAATCAGCAAACACTTTATAATTAACCATTTCTGTTTTTAACAGTGCTTTAAAAGTTAATTCAGTTGAGGTGTACAGTTAAGCAAACTAGGCTATCCTCTATAGCCACCAATAACATTGAAGAGATGTTGGGTGGAGGAACTGCAAGATGTAAATCTTCTCTAGGTTTTTTTAATAGCATTAAAATGTTAAAACACGTGACATCTCCCTCAAACACTTGGGCATGCTGTAAACTAAATTTGCACAAAAAATGGATAACATCTGCCGTAGTCAATGTAGTATATTAAAAAGCATCTGACCATCACTTCATAGGCAGCACTTACGGAATAACTGTGGACATAAGTGGTCATTTCTAGTTTGGATATTCACTAATACATTCTAGAATTTTGTTTTCTTTTTGTTCTGTTACAGTTTGCATTTAGGATGTTCCATTTCCAACCCTTGTTTGTTTATTTAATGTATTAAAGTGTATGTTGCTTTACTGTGCAATATAGATTTGTATTAGAAATGTCATTGCTAAGTGTAAATATTCAAAGTAAATTTATTTTCTTTTACATGCATCTCTTCAATTCACTGTTCATATTTAACTGTATATTATTATCAGGCTTTTTACACACAGGATATGGGTGCAGGAAGATGGTTTGGACTGGTAATAGAAATGATAGTAGGAGAATTAATTAAATATAGATTTTCTGTAGCACAAAATAAAATGTATATACATTAACACATGACTTGGTGCAGTACAGTCTTCTGTTTAGTTCAAGAGCAAGGTGACAATATTCCCATTCTCTCTGCTTTTTTTAAAATTGTTTTTTTTTCACTTGCTAATGCACTTTTTTATATTGCTAAAAATATATTCTGAACATTGTAAGTACACTGGGTTAATTTATGACGCGGTGCAATGTACAAATGCGCCCACTTTTATGCTTACACTTGTGTCCCCCAACAAAATATGTGCGATGGGTACATGTTTAAATCATGTACACTGTACTTAGTTTTTCATCATATACATTAAACACGTGATTGTGGATGCCCATAAAAGCCCCTTTTGAAATTCCAGTTTAATGGCAAGTCATGACCAGCCACAAAAAATAGCCTGTATCTGCATCTCTAAAGCTCTGTGATCTGTCTTGCACATATGAAAGCAACATTCCCAATATTCAGCAGTCCTCTCCAAATAGTCCTGGTTTTACTGTTGGTAAATGTTTGTAGCCTGGCTGATTTGTGGTGTTGTCAGGGCATAACTGGAACATGAACTGGGTATATTGGGACTGTAGTACTGATTTTAATTTGTGAATGTTGAGATGTATGAACTTTTTTTACTTTATTTAAAATTAGGCTTTCTTTGGTACGCCTGGTACAAAACATGTGCATAGCGATCAATGATTACTGCCCATTGTACAGTATAATTCTGTGTGTGCCCAAAGATGCATTGTTTGCATAATAAAAGTGTAACCTAGTTATGTCAAAATCATGCAATCACTTTTTCTAACACCGTAATGTGGCTGCCCTTTGTAAATGGCTTCCGGTAAATTATGTAGTGCATGTTGTTTATACAAAATGCCTCTTATTGGTTGCATTTATAATAGTGCTGCCTATAATTTGCATAATATAAGCATAGTGCTTACACAAGGAAGCAGAGAACTGGTCACTTTTGGCTTCTTGGTTTTGTTTTTAAAGGACAAATGAAAAACAAAAATTTACAGTTTAGCACAAAACTAAGACATGCCTTGCTGTTACTAAACACAAGCATGAATTTTGATTAACAATTAACTGATGAATATGTTACATTTGTAATGCTGATCACAATATGTTTTAATGTAGTTTTTACGTTTGTTTTTAAGCAACAAAGTACAAATAAAACGAGCATGACCCAAGGACTTTGTGTACGTAGTTTTAATATGCCATTTTCGCTGCAGCATCATCAACATTTATTTGTAAGGCACACCGCAAATTCCACAGCGCCAAACAGTCAGCAAACAAATCATGGGAAGCAAAGAAACATATTAACAGAAAATACACAATCACAATGGCAAAAGAATGGAAGAGCAAACACAGAAAACATACAAATGAACAAGAACAGGTTAAACAGAAATAATAACAATCACACAATAACAGGTACATATGAGGTAGACAAAGAAGGTGTGTGCAAGAGACACAGGGTAGAGAGGGCCCTGCTCGTGAGAGCTTACAATCTAGAGCAATCTATTGAAGTTTAAACTTAAAACAGGCACTAAATTTATCCCTGGCATACAGTTAAAATCAGTGGATATAGCAGTATGGAGAATACATGTGAACTTAATTTGTTAATTTAAAATTCTTTTTACATCCTTTTTAAATAAAAAAAAAAAAAAAAAAGTGGGACTAGGTGGTAGTGTGAGACAATAGGAGCAGAGAGGGATCATTAAGCTTTAGCGGTCCAGGCAGGTAGCAGAGCAGGTGCAGGCTAAACAGTCGAAGTTACAGAGGGGTGGGTTAATGTGGTGATGGGGTAGGTTGAAAGGGGGGGGGGGTCAAGATATAGGGTAGAGAGGATGGGAAAGAAGGAGAGAAGGGGAGGTAAGGTAGGATAGGAGAAAGGAAAGCATAATGGAGCAGTCTGAGTGACTTGGATACTACATGGATAACACCGTTGACATACTGCAAAAGAGATATGACTATGGACAGAATGCAATAATAGTATTATGCAACAATTTATTCAGAACCTTCAAACCCTCTTTATTAGGTGGACTAATCACCTTAGTATCAGCTGTTATCTGTACATGTGATCTTGCTGTTGCGAATACCTATCTTGACCTTGACGAAAGCAACGTACATGTACTAATTGTATATAAGCAAGACAAAATCAACACACAATTTTTGAAGCTTCAAAGCTATAATACAGTTCTTCTAATATATATATTTTTTAAAGTTATTTATGAAATTTGAAGATTAACAGTAAACAGTAGGCATGATGCAAAAGGCACATACAAGATAGTATGACTCAGCATAACAGACACATCACAGGAGGTGGTGTACCAGGTTGGTCCAACAATCTGAAAAAAAGAGACGGGTGGGGCATGTGCCTTGCAGCTAACGTAGTGCATCTCTGCCATGGGGCAAGGGTATGGTGGGGAGGGGGTACCAGGAGACGTTTTGCTAATATTTTTAATAGTCCATGTCGATTGCCTCCCCTGCTACCTACTAACTGTAAATAATAAAAGAAATTGAACGGAGCGCAATGATGTTTGAAGGCTAGGACGCATTTTTTAATGTTTAAACACTGATTTTGTTGGAGGTATCAATAAGTATAGGCTAACTTTTATTGATAATTTAAAATTTTATGCTGGCGTTATAGATTGGTGGTGGAATTGTTGTAATGCAGAGTATTGTATTAGGGGATGTTATGTTTTTTTGATGTATATAGTTATATTATTTGTGAAGTGATGCAGTAATTTTTGTGGAGAGATTGTAGATGAATATGGTGTTATAATATGAAGTTTCATTCCTATTGGTCATTTTTACCCTTTGATGTTGTATATAGTCTATTTTAATTTGGACAAAGTGATATGGGATTTATTTTTGTTGCAATTTTTAATAAAAACATCAACCCTTGCAAAACTACAGCTACTTCTTCAAAATGATAAAATATGGTGACTTTGTCCACTTTGCCCCCCGATTTCATGCCCAAAAGCTTGTTAGGTCAGGCTAAATACTGTTACAGTTTGTGGGACAGCCAGGGCCGCCATCAGAAATCATGAGGACCAGTACAATGAAGCAGGCAGGGCTTAGTAGTTGAAAGAAACAGAAAAATCTAAATCAGAAAAACAAAGGTGATAATAACATTTCTTTAAAAAATATACTTACCGAGATGTTGCAGCTGCTGCTCCTTCAGTGGCGGCGGGAACATCAGTGTGACGTCGGATCACACCATCACTCACCAACAGAAAGAAGGAAGGATCACATGATTGCAGGGAAGGAGCAATGATTCTTCTGCGATCACGATTGACAGCTGCCTGGCTGTCACAGGAAGATCACATGATCGCAGGGGAATGATTGCTCTGCCCCTGCGATCGCATTCTGCATTTTTCCTTAACAGAGGGGCCGCTGTCCTCCAGTCTAGGCGTCTCCACTGCTGTCTTCAGCCTGACTGTCACGGTGACAGCCAGGCTGAAAACAGCAGTGGAGACGCAGGGACTGGAGGACAGTGGGCCCCCTGGTGAGCCTGGGCCCGGTACAAGAGTACCCCCTGTACCCCCCTTATGATGGCCCTGGGGACAGCTTTTGGTGTTAATCTGATGTGAAATCAGTGATCCAACTTGATTTAATCCTTTAAAAATAACCTTTTCTGAATAAGAAGCTTGAGCGCGAATAAGAAGTGAATAAGAAGCTGACTGAATAAGACACTAACTTCAATCTCATGACCTGGTCAGGTTTTAATAACACAGTTTGATGTCTCACTTAAATAACTTGAACGCAGCAAAGCAAAATAAACTTATCTATCTTCATCTCATCTGCTGACATCTCATGGGCTTAGGCAAGTTAGGTCTTTTCCTGTACTGCAAAGGTGTGCTTCTTTTTGGTCTGGCTGCAAATATCCCTCAGAACATCATTTCAGCCATAGCATTCAGTGGCTCTTTGTGGGAAGATCCTAAATTAGCTGAGCCAGCACTCTCACATACTTCTCACACTAGCCAGTCTGTTTTTGCTCATCCCAAAATAGCAGATGCAATTTGCATTTAACTTCCAAGAGGCACTCTGGGGAACTGTAGTTTTCTGAATGAGTGCATACAGTAATATACCTGTTATCTGCAGGGTATTACATTCTCCTCCGCTGGATTATCACGCTGAATGATAATCACAAAAGTCTATAAAGGTCCTTTCAAAACAATTTTAACCTTATCTGCAAGGATAGTAATCAACAGGTTAAAAAACATACAAATTAGCTTTGCACTACTGCCTGTATCTGGCAGGTAAGATACCCCTAGTGCTTATCTCTTACCTCCTGAGAGCCACTGGTTCACGTACATTGTCAACATCAACATTAAAATCAGTATTAGTATCAACATTGTCATTATCCTCACATGGTCATCACTCTCTACCTGGACTGTATCTTCCATGTCTGACTCTAGCGGTAGAGCAATTGGTGCCCCTGGGATTACAGGCCCGTACATAGACATGAGTAAGTCCTCAAGATTTAAAAAGGGGGACCCCAACCTCTCTGTCAGGGATGCGTCGTCTTCTTCCCTAAATTCCTGACTGGTGGTAGAACTGGCTATGCACAACTTGAGTTGGTCTCTGTGATCCACACTAGAACTTTTGCCGTTTTCTCTTTCAATTGTGTATACAGCAACACCTTCAAATGGAATGTCAGTGACAGCATACGGAATCAGTTCCCATTTACTATCAAGTTTACTATTGCAATGGTTCTTTTTCTTCCACACACGATCACCAACAGTCAAAGCTGCTTCCTTAGAATGTGCACTATAATTCTATTTCTGATGTTTGTGCATAGCTTCCATGCGCTGCTGGACAATCTCCGAGCTTCTTGTATTCTGTGTTCCACCACCCAGTTTGTGTAAGGAGCCTCTACTTCTTGTTGAGGAGAATCTAACAACAGGTCTACAGGCAATTTGAAATTGTGGCACATCAGCACGAGAAGGGCATCACAAAGAACCTAAGCACAGAAAGGAGATGGCAAATGGAACCTTATTACCAAGTGTCACGATCACGTTCCCAGCTGCCGTGACTTTGGGGTGTTGGCGGGCTGGAATAGGTGTAAACTCATACAGCAGTCTCTCTCTACCTATCAAACAGGTTATAGACCTACTGAATCGCCCCCACACAGCACTCTCACACCCCCACAAACTTCAGGTTGGCCACTACCTATTGTCTACGGGCAATAGCACCCCAATATAATGTCCCACACTTGCACACAAGGTTTCTGGCTACCCACAGGCTAGCAAGGCCCATACCAGCAAACAAAGGATTAACTATTCACACCTCCAGACTGTTACACAAATGTAAATGCAAGCACACACTAGGCTTGTTAGTCAAATGTATCAACAAATCACACACCGGGATTCAAAGGGTTAACTTGGTCGAGCTATATTCTTCTTAACAGGCTGGATTCGTTAGAGTATCGAGGACGCCACTTATTCATTTTATAGATTTAATATATAAAGGTACAAGGCATTCAGATAAAAAAAAAAACAATAAATAAACAATTGACATAACATATACAAGCAAAGCGGTTTAAAATAAAAGGGGTTACATTCAGAGTATAACTTACATGAGTTGTATAATCTGTGCCATGGAAAATTGGCTTGAAGATGGACAGTTTATCAATGTGGATTGATTTACCCAAAGGACTAACAATTTGACCCTTCCCAACACAGGTTTTTTTAAGCAAAATAAAATTTAACTGTCTTCACAGGGGCAGTGTTAATGCTAATAGGGGGGCAGGGATGTCCCCTAGGGTATAGGGGCTATAGTTTGCTCACAAATATTCCCAATGTTTTGACCTTTGGATAATTCTTCACAGTTATATCCCAGAGACATAACTTCCCCTTCAATAAACCGTTCATAACCTCCCGCACAATACCAAAGTTTATGTAATTATAACAATGTGACATACCTTTCCCAAACTAGTTGATCCCTTTAAATGGTAACTCAGAACTACAGTAGAAGAATAGCTGGTACGGCAACAGTTCAGTAGAAACGGAAATGATAAAGAGTTAGCTGATCCGTTTAAATGATAACTCAAGCAACCACAGTTGAATTGCAGCAACAGTTCAGTAGAAACAGCAATAATGAAAGGCTTGGTTGATCCATTTAAGTGGTAACACAGGTGACAGCAAGTGAGTACTGATACAGCCACAGTTCAGTGAAACAGCAATAATGAAGACTTAGCTGATCCGTTTAGCTGGTAGTTCAGTGCAGCAGGTGTTGGAGGTTCCTAGTGAAGTTTGGAGTTACAAAAATTAAGCGGAGAAGTCCAAATGAATGAAGCCGTAGAAGAGACACTGAATGCAGCAGGGGAGACCCGATAAAGCGAGAGTTCCAATGAAGACACCAGAGATTAAACACAGCAGATCTTGAAGCAATGATGCACAGCAACCAAGGGTAAGTCACACGAGGAGAGCCCAATCCTGAGAAGAGTAAGTAACTTGAAGAACAGGATCCAGAGAGCATGATCTGGGAAGTTTAAATAGAGCTCCAAAAGCATCAAGGCCAATAGGAGCGAGTGGGAGGTAATGAGAATAATGATTGACACCTGTGTAGAGTAGAACCAGATGGAAACTAGAACTAAAACACTGGATCCAATATACCATGGTCACCGTTTATGAGGCAGAGGTAACACCGCCGGTACTCATCCACGGGGCCGGTGTGTGACACTCCTCAGTATGGAGTGGCACCCAGATGTCCCAAAATATGAACTATGAAGACATTTTCCTTTGAAGCTGATATTTCTATATACCTGTATAGGCCTTCAAATGCTGCCTTTGGCTGCAAGGATGGCCAGCTGTGACCGACCCCACAAATTCTCTTTAGGTGTTCAAAAACTAACTTGTTTCAGGATATAGCTCACAGCAGGGGCCCTTTGAAGCTGCTACAGGTGCCACTGCTATCTTCTAACACTGGGATGTACAGAGCCACCGAATACACAAACTCTCTGGCTTCACATTTTACTCTTTAGTAGCTAAACTTATCAATGGATTAATTTGATATACCTGTTAGGACTCAGCTCTGGCCCCACCTGGTGTCCCGGCTATCTCCTTGACGACCTAGACGTCACTTGCTGCAGCTGGTCCGACCGTTGCCAAGGCAAGGGCCGGACGCCGTATATATCTAACAGCGCGCCCCGGCAAATAGTACAGCTGGGCGCATGTGCTGATTCCTCCTCAGCCTGTGGGCTGATTAATATGGCAATTAGTTGTATTAACCCTGGCATGTGTATGATTACAGGACTGAGCCCTGATTGGTTTGTCTGAGTATTTAAGGCAGGGAGGGCTTAGGCTCCCTGCCGGTTACAGCGCTTCTGACCCAGTTTGCTGACCTGCTGTTTGTTGTTGGATCCTGTCCTGTGGATACTCTGCCTGTCGTATTTTCTGTTGTGACCTTCTGCCTGGACTTTGGACTCTGCCTGTTTGCCCGTGACCCTGACCCTGACCCTTTGGTCTGTACTTTGGACTCCGCTACTTTGCCTGTGACCCTGACCCTTGGTGTGTTTACTGACTACCCTGCTTGCCTGTGACCCTTGACCTCGGCTACTGTCTGACTATCCGCTGCCTTCTATTCAGCCTCCTGGCTTGCCGCTACGGGCCTGTATTAACAACTCACTCCACACCTGGAGTTAAGTCCTGGGGGCATCTGAGTACCGGTGACCATATAAAGCTCTAAGGAAAAGGTGGCTGCTAAAGGTAAAGACCTCCGCCATCTTGTTCTGTGAGTTGGTGATCAGACCTTCAGCCTAACAATACCATATTTACACTGCATTTATGAATTATGCCTTATTCCACACAATTATGTGATGGGTTAACCCTTATAAATAACTGTAAGTTCTCTATGTTCACGACACCGACAGAAAGTGGTGCCCGCAACTGCAGAAAATGGAATCTGAGAATTCCTTGTTGTTGCATACAGCCTGATCAGAGTAAGATTGATTAATCTCTCTGGGGTTGCATCTACTGACAATTTCACAAGGGATTATCTTGAACCTAGAAATATAAAAAAAAATAAAAAATAAAGAACATTGCCTCTATCTTTCCCTAAAACTATATTACATCCCAGCCTAGTAGTTAGCACACTCTTGACCCCAAGAAGAGGTTCCTCTCTCCCAATGCCCTCTGTACCTTTTCTTTGTGACAGGAGTGACTGAAATTGAGAAAACAAAATAAATATATTAAGAATTAACTGTACTTGTAAACAATAACAACACCAATACAGCACATGATTTTCGGAAGAAAATAAATACAAATATTTCATTGAATGCCCTATGTAAAATTAATTAAAAGCAAGACAATGCAGAGATTTTTTCTGTACTAGACATGGATATATAATAAAGTAAAGATCTTAGTGACATTACAATGCAATATATCAATAAACTCCTACCTCCTCTGTCATCATCCTTCATAATCCTTGTTCTTGTTCAAGTACCCATCAACCCGTTCCCAAATCACTGTGCAGCTGGGGTGGGACATGGTTCTCTATGGACAGGAGGTGGCAGCCAAACACTCAGCATGGACACATGGCAATTGATCGAACAGAAGATGGCTGATGGGACCTTAGCATGGACCCGAATAGGCGATTGGGCCTAAGCAACGGCAGAATGTGGAGCAGAGAATCTCTGCATTACCAGAAGTTGGAACCCAGAATCTCAATAAAAGTAGTAGGCAGCTACCAGAACCTCTGCACAGACAAGAGGTGACACACGAAACCTCAGCATAAAAAGGGTAGTGCAAGGAACCTAAGCATGGACAGGGGTCGGCGAATAAAACCTCATTACCAACAGAAGGTGGCGTCCGCAACTGCACCAAATGGAATCTGAGAGTTCTTTATGTTTGCATACAGCCTGATCAGAGTAAGATTGATTAATCTTAATGGGTTTGCATCCACTGACAATTTCCCACGGGTTTATCTTCTATGTAGTGTAATTCTTACCCGCTCCACGATCCTCCGTATGGCTGCCCGCCTGTCACTTCCGGGTTGCGGCAGTGCCGATCATGTGATTCCTGGTGGGGAATTCAAAACTCCTCCTGTCTCCTGTATATAAATCTCTCTCTGACACAAGCCCTGTGTCAGAGCAACAGGTTACACACCTGACTCCTGGCTTTCTCTGTCTGCTGCTGTGTTGCTCCTTGCACCTCCTGTGAACTGATAGAGTGTACCAGACCCAGCTTGGAGCTCACTATTCTATTGGATCTCCCCTTGGCATGGCTATCATCTGCTATTGTGTACCAGACTCGGTGTACCTTACTACTTCTTTGGGATCTCCGAAGTACATCTGACTTCTTGGACAGCTACCAATTCAGTATTATCTTAACACTTGTCTATCTGTCTCCCACGTCTGTATGCTTATCGGTGGCCGTGACCTGCAGTTTCTCAGCAGCCAAGCCCATCCTTCCTTGCAGAAGTTCTTGGTGAAGACCTGAGAGGCTTTTAGACTCCACGTCCTGCTAAGCCGGTACTAATACTGACTGGGGGACTCCCCTGAGTGTAACAATTTGCTATGACCCCTGTCGAAGTCAGCAAATTGGATAAAGTCATTTCAATTAAAGTCGAGCAAACTTGGTTGTCTTTGTCTGAAAAGATGCGTACGGTACGCTACGACGTACATGGGCACGCTACGGCGTGAAAGGGCGTATGTATCCACTACACGTGGCAGCAACAATTATTGGTCTTTTACCATACATTCGCACAAACACGCATACTAATAAAATAGTACACATTAATGGTAGTTGCAACACATAGTTAGTTATGTCGAAATATAGTAGTATTTATATGTTATATTAGAGTTACATGCATATTAGTGAAATACACGGAACAGGTTGAAGGAATCATATCATGAGTGGTATCATAATGAACCTCTTCACATATCCTACTGTTTGGTTCACTCTGCGAGGGAATCGCAGAGTGCATACACAAGTTATGAATGATAGGGAATTATGAACTACTTAAGACTAAGGAATCTTGCCGGGAAGAGCCGAGCATACCCCCTGGAGAGGTGACCCCCTCCTTTGGATTCCTTAGGATGAACTAGCCAATGATTGACAACCCCTTGGACCTTCCTGAGACCTGGACCAATAGATGCAAGCTATACCATCTTCATTGTATTACTGTATTTCATTGTGTATATAAGCAGCAGCTTCACATCTAGTGTTCAGACATCTTGTCCCCAGACTTCAGGATAGAATGACTGCACACTGGATCCAGAGCGCCTGCGATAAGTAACGGCTGTATTTATTATTACTTCGCTTGAGCATATTATTCTACTTTGTTGCGAATAAATATTTGTGCGTTGGAAACACAAATCGAGGTTCGACAATCGTTATTGGTTAGCGACAATACGCACATAACAATTTTGGGGGCCCGTGAGCTTTGGAGGTTTCATTGCCGATGATACGCAAGACTAACGGATTTCGGTTCCGCAACAAAGGGTGGAGACGCGTCATATACGGGTAAGAATGCATTATGTTCAAAACCTGAATTTTACTCTGTGTTGTGAAACCGAATGTCCGTTTTGCATTGTCTAGGGCACGCTAACTAGAACCTAGGGACAAAAGAGAAAACTGTTTCTTTTTACTGTCATTGTGCGTTTTAACTGTAGTGCATTGCTTAGCGTATGTGTATTTCCTGCTGTGCGTACGCGAACTTCCGGTAGATTTGCCACGTGGTTAAACAATCCCTTTGATAGTTATTATATGTGCATAGTATAATTACTTGTGAAAGCCTCTAAGATATTATTACTGTTGTTGGGAATTTTTGATTTTCTGCGCAGAAAAGGTGTATAGTGTGTGATTTTGTAACGAAGATACACTGTTTACTATTCATGGTGCTCAGTTGCTGTCTGACGAGGCGGATTGCCCAACTGAAGGACGGTATACAGGGCAGGTATACCGAATGCGAAAACCGGGTTTTCGCAAAGCGCTACCAATAGATCGCAAGGTTTGCTAATAATTAGTATTGGTAGGCAGTGCGATCTAACCGCACCGTTAGTGCGAATTGGTGAAGCAGCTAGGAGGAATTATATTGGAAAGGCTGGTTGATTGTATCGACTTTGTTCTCCCAGTTATAATAAACTCAACAGGAATTTGAGATAGCCGGGCTATCGAGGAACTATTTCTGTGTTAGGGATTCTTGTTCGGAACAAGAGAAAGCGAGTGGACGCGACTATTGGAAATACGTTCACAAGAGCATTAGAGATCTCTAGCGGTGATTGTAGCAACAGGTTTGAAATTGTTGG
Organism: Mixophyes fleayi; assembly: GCF_038048845.1. Classification (NCBI taxonomy): domain Eukaryota; kingdom Metazoa; phylum Chordata; class Amphibia; order Anura; family Limnodynastidae; genus Mixophyes; species Mixophyes fleayi. The sequence continues at coordinate 282,661,333 of NC_134404.1, read as the reverse complement.
CCGGAAGGAACAGAGCATTGCGGTGTGTCTGTGTTCCGTGTAGAGTGGTGTTGTTCAACATGGGTGCTAAGCATACGTTAGAGATGGTCAGTGGACTGCCTAAGGAAGGTCCTATTGGTTCAGTGAGATTTCTCATGTGTAAGAAATATGGTGCATACGCAACTGCGTATTGCGACACGTGGGTCAAGATGACCAAAGATTGTGATAGGCCTTTTCCAACAATAGGAAGTTTTAATGCAGAGGTACTAAATACTGTAAAAGATAAAGTATGGTTGATTAAGTCAACGAAAAAGAGAAATAGAAACAATGATTGTTTAAAATTGTGGCAAATGGAAGGTAACACGTGGCAGAGCAGCAAATGCACAGCGGAAGTAGGCGTGGCGAAAAGCACGCGCACGGCGGAAGTAGCCGTTGAGAAGCGTGGTGAACTCAGCGCAAGCGCGCCCCCGCCACCTTGTGTGGCGGGAGCGGTAAGTACAGCCGTTGTTAAAACTGAAAAAAGAAAACTTGCTAAGTTGTATCCTGTTTTAAGCCAGTTTAAATCAAGTATATCTGAAGATGAAGATGAACCCACTGTGATTTCAGCCATTGCCCATGCTGTTAGTGTACTAGAGGCTCAGCGCAAATATGAGAAAATGGCTGAGATAGGTGAGAGTAGCGTAATCAATAGGAGTGAAAGTATTCTAAATCTTGAAACAGCAAATCCTGTAGTGACCCCCGAAGTCAGTGAACCAGAGGGTGCGTACCCAGTTCGCACAATATCAGTTCCCAATGGGAAGCCGGATAAGGATGGTGTAGTTCCTTTAAGAAATGTTACAATACATTGTCCCTGGACTAGATCAGAATTACGTTCCATTATGACTGAATTCCCAGATCCTAGAAAGGAGTTGGCTAAATGTCAGAAATTTGTTAAAGACTTAGGAAATGCCCACGAACCAACCAATAAGGATTGGCGTGTAGTGTTGAGGGCGTGCCTTCCTCCCAATACTAACATACAAAAATTCATTGAAGATTGTTTGTTGGAGGAAGATGACACCTTGACTGATGAGATTAACCAAAAAAATATAGAACAAATTGTCAAACACTTAACCATCTATTTTCCAGTAGTAATAAATTGGAGTAAGATTTTCACCATTAAACAAAAGGATAGTGAAACAGCAGCAGATTACTTCATTAGAGCTATAGCAGCAATAACACGGTTTACTGGGAGGAGGACCCACATCATAGGGAGGTAGCTGTAGGAGTATTAATGGATGGCCTTAGAGAAAACTTAAAAACCAGAGTACAAACCACATTACCTAATTGGTGAGGCATCACAGTAGATTCTCTCAGGGAGTCTGCTGTGGAGCATGACAAAAACCTTTTTAGGAAGAAGGAAGAGAAAAGTGATAGGTTAATGACGGTGAGTATACAGGCTCTAGAGGGGATGCATACACGACCACCAGCATACAACCCATATAACAAGAAACCTAAAGTGATCAGATGTTTCAGATGTAACGAAGAAGGCCATATTGCAAGAGAGTGTAAAAAAGCAAGACAGGATACACATATGGATAGGGAATCCTATAGGTATCCTCCACGGAGAAACACACATAGACAAGAGAACACACAGTTACCTGCGTATGTTATAGCAGCAAATGCTGCGCGGGAAAGCAATAGTCAGCGCTAGGGGTCAGGTCATACCTGTAGTCTACAGCCAGTGAAGTTAACTGAGAGTCAGAGTGAAGAACCAACAATGATAGTTGACATAGCTGGTAGGAAACAAACCTTTCTTGTAGATACAGGGGCGGCCCGATCTGTGATAACCTCTCCTTTCAATCTACAGGTGACCAGTAAAACCATTCCAGCTATGGGGGTAACGGGAAGAGTGTTACATTATCCTCTAACTAAACCGGCTGAGGTTATTATCGGGCCCCTGCATGCCAAGCATTCGTTTCTCTTGGCTGCGGCGGCTCCTACTAACTTGCTGGGAAGAGACTTGTTATGTAAAATGGGATGTGTCATATACTGTACTTCTGATGGTGTGTTCTTAGATATACCAGAGAAGGTCGCACATGAGGTACAGGATATATTGGACACCCCTCAAAGGTTGATGTTACACTCTCTTGTTATAGAACAAAGTCCATCTCAAGTAAAGGGGATGTTGCTGGAAATACCAGGTTCACTATGGACCAGAGATGGACAGGACACTGGACTGATGGCAAACGTAGCCCCTGTCATGGTCAATCTAAAAAGTGGTAGGATAGCTCCAAAAATCCCACAGTATCCATTAAAACCGGAGGTGGAACTAGGGGTATATCCTGTTATTGAGAGGCTGTTACAACAAGGGATTTTAATTCGTACAGCCAGTACAGCAAATAGTCCCATTTTCCCTGTGAAGAAGAGTGGGAGGAGGGGCTATAGATTAGTCCAGGACTTAAGGGGAATTAATAAAGTTGTTGAGAGCCAATTCCCCGTAGTGCCGAATCCAGCTGTCATCCTCATGCAGATTCCACCGTCTGCCAGTCATTTTACTGTCATTGATCTATGTTCTGCTTTGTTCTCAGTCCCTCTTCACCCTGACTGCCAATACCTTTTTGCATTCTCCTACAATACACATGGACCAGACTACCCCAGGGGTTCATTGACAGCCCCAATATTTTCTCCCAAGCCTTACATGACTGTTTGCAATCCTTTCAACCCTACAATGGGTCTGTTCTAATTCAATATGTGGACGATTTGTTGTTGTGCTCTGATTCTTTTATGTCATGTTTACATGATACTAAATTGTTGTTGCTTCATCTTTCACAAACAGGGCACAAGGTGGCAAAGGATAAATTACAGCCATGTCAGACTAAGGTCAAATACTTAGGACACTGCCTCACTAAGGGGCTAAGACACCTGACAACCGACAGGATTGAGGCCATACAAAACATGACTGCCGCAGAGCCAGAAGCAGATTCGTACTTTCCTGGGAATGTGTGGATACTGTAGATCCTGGATCCCAGCTTTTTCTATTCTGGCATTACCATTGCAGGAGCTAGTCTCTTCCTCAAAACCAGAACGTGTTATACACACAGAAGAGTCAGAGCAAGCGTTCTTTAATCTTAAAGATAGTCTGACTAGAGCACCTCCATTGGGAATACCTGATTATGAAAAGCCTTTTGAGCTATTTTGTACAGAAGCTGATGGTTGTGCAGCAGGTGTCCTCGCACAGAAACATGGTGACGCTAGCAGACCGGTAGCATACTACAGTGCACAATTAGACAATGTGGCAAGATCACTCCCAACATGTCTCAGAAGTGTAGCAGCAATGGCTCTTCTGGTAAGTAAGAGCGAGGATGTAGTATTAGGACATAATTCAACTATCTATACACCCCATGCTGTATCAGCTCTTTTAAATTCAGCCCAAACCAGACATGTTTCTTCAGCTAGATTCACAAAGTGGGAACTAGCCCTGATGGCACCCTCAAATTTCACCATCAAACGATGTAGCACCTTAAATCCAGCTACATACCTTCCATATGTGTCTCTAGAGACACAAAGGGTGGGAGGTGAGGAGACCCTGGTTGATGATGAGTTAGGCAAGAATACTGACACGCATGACTGTATGGAACACCTGAATCAGACTTTTACTGCAAGGCCCCCTTAGAAAATGTAGATTTTACGTTTTATACGGACGGAAGTTGTCATTGACAGACAGAGACGGGAGAGCTATGTACTGGTTACGCTGTTGTAGACGATCAGGATGTGGTAGAAGCTGAACCCCTTGGTCCACCTCACTCAGCCCAGGTGGCGGAACTAGTAGCACTAAGGAGAGCGTGTGAATTGGCAGAGGGGAAATCAGCCAATATATATACTGACTCTAGGTACGCCTTCGGGGTAGTGCACAATTTTGGGGCCCTTTGGTATCTTAGAAACTTTACGACAGCAGCAGGTACACCAGTGGCACACTCACAACACATAAAAGGACTTCTGACAGCGATACAGTTACCCAGAACAGTAGCCGTCACAAAGTGCAAAGCCCATACCTTTGAAGAAGACCCAGTGTCATTGGGCAACAACAGGGCAGACGAAGCTGCTAAATGGGCAGCAGGGCAACCTATGACTGTATCGACCGAGACTATGATGGTTTTTCAGACATTAGACATGCAGAAATTAATTGAAATGCAAGATTTCTGTTCCCTGCAGGAAAAGGCGGTCTGGAAGGCGAAGGGATGTGGTCAAGAGTCCTCAGGACTCTGGAGGGATGGACAAGGTAAGCCTGTAGCTCCCTGAATATACTATCCAAGCCTGGCTGAAGCAGCACACGGTCTGACTCACCTGGGTAAAGAAGGTATGTGCAAACTGGTGAGAGCATACTGGTGTGCTCCCGGATTTTCCTCTCAGGCTGGTAAGAAAGCAATGTCATGTCTTACTTGTTTGAGGAAAAATGTTGGGAAAACTATTCCAACTGAGCCATCCCACATCCCTCCTACAGACGGACCTTTTCAGGTAATACAAATTGACTATATCCAATTACCACCGTTCAGGAATCTAAAGTATGTGTTAGTGTGTATTGATGTGTTTTCCGGTTGGGTAGAAGCATATCCGGCAGCCACTAATACTGCTGTGTTCACTGCAAAGAAAATTGTACAAGACTTTGTGTGTAGGTTCGGTATCCCTAGAATCATTGAAAGTGATAGGGGTACCCATTTTACTGGTGATATCTTCCAAAATATGTGTAAACTCATGGGAATCGGTAGCAGACTTCACACCCCTTACCGACCACAAGCCCGTGGTAAGGTGGAGAGAGTAAACGGTACTATAAAGAACAAGCTTGGTAAGATAATGGCTGAAACTGGGTTGGCATGGCCTGAGGCTTTGCCATTGGTCCTCCATAGCATTCGGACCACTCCTAGACCTCCTCTTAATCTGTCCCCCTTTGAGATACTGTTCGGACGACAGCCTCATTTGATCGTGAGTCCACAAGACGACTTGAAGTGTAATAATGAAGTGACTGTACAATATCTTATAAGAATGAGTAGACAGCTAAAACAACAACAAAAACTAAAAATGCTGTCACCTGGTATGCCAGAAACGAACTGTCATGATGTTGAACCTGGAGAATATGTTATGATCCGCAATTTCTTACGTTCAGGTTGTTTAACAGACCGTTGGGAAGGCCCGTACCAAGTGCTGCTGACCAGTACTACATCACTGAAGGTTGCAGAGAGAGACACTTGGGTCCATTCCACCCACTGCAGGAGAGTCCATAATCCGGAGAAAGTGCAAGATAAAACTAAGACCGACGACATAGATCTGTCACTTGTGAGTCTGTTCCGGGAGACCTAAAGCCTGCAGTCGAGACACCTGAACCAGAGACGTTGCCCCAGAACTATCTTTCCAGCGATGGAGTGGCGGTTTTTGTTTTTCTTTTGTTCCAGGATTTTCCTTGTTTTTACTCTTTCTAGGACATTCTATTTTTGTGAAGAGGTTGGAGGACGGAGGAAGGTTCTGGGAGTGATACGGATGAGATGGAGGCAGAAGAAAAGTTATTAGGATACTCAGAGCAGCCCATTATCAAACTTGGTCCGGGGGTTATGAAAAGGTCTGCTAGCTCAGGAACTCGGAGGCAGTGTGAGGGGCTATTGTCTGATGAGTATTGTATCTGCAAGTTCTGCGACTCCCTAGTTGAAGAGAGATGCATCCAACGATGCCAGTCCCCCAGTACTCTGAATATAGGCGGGCATCCTTTGAAGGATTATCACTCCCTGGTGGGTAAGGTGCTAAACCAAACCGAGTGTTGGGTGTGCTCTCACGTGCCGCAAGGGCAGCATAATATAGGACTAGTGCCATTCCCTCTAAACATATCTGAAGTACTCGAATTGAGGGGTGGGAGGCCCATAGACGGGAGCTACAATAACACTAGGTCCCCTAGTCTGACGCTTCGACAATACTCCATAGGCAGATCTTTGCTGTGCCTAAATATATCTCATGCAAAGCGCCTGAAGAATTGGGAGGCTGACCTATCAGATCAGACAATGGCTCGCCACACTCATTTTAGAGGGAGACTCACAAGGTCACTACTAGGCAGGAATGTTGATGGAAGTCACAAATTAGGGCGTATAACCAAACATAAGAAGGTATCCATTGGAAAAGTCTCTACAGATAAATGTAAAAATGTCATTAATGCCGACACGTGTCTAGAGCAAATGGAGACACTAGGCATGGGTAGTTTTATCAAAACTCTGTGTGATATAACTCATGGGCATACTGTTCCTTATGTTCTCCCTGATGATGTGTATTTTGTTTGTGGAAGGAAAGCTTATTCCTGGGTGACTCCGAGTTCCAAGGGCTTGTGTTTCTTAGCTAAACTGGTTCCTGAAATCATGACTATTACTCATGAAGAAATGGTTGGTATTCACAAGACTACATCACCACCCTACATACACACACATTATGAACACCGTGGCAAGAGAAATATGATTCCTGGTGAGGAACCCATAGCTACAAAATTGATTAGTGAAACTGCTGGTTTTCAAGTTATAGTTGCTCTAGACCTCACCAGGACCGCTCGGGGAACATTAAACTTTAAATATATCCAAGACCTAGCTAAATTAATAGATAATATCACCGAGATGTATGATGACACTTTCAGGTATACTGGAAGGGAGCTACAAGCGTACAAGAAGGAGTTGGTGCAACATAGACTTGTACTAAATTATCTCACCTCTATTACTGGTGGGTACTGTGTGACACTGGCCTCCCAGTTCGGTGTCAAATGTTGCACGTACATCACTAATAATACGGATGACCCTAAAGAGGTTATAGACCGGAAGATGGATGAAATTTTGCAGCTGAAATGGGAATTTCGAAAGAGTCACAATTCTTCGTTATATGAGGTCGGGGAAAAGGTGGCGGGTTGGTTCTCGTGGTTGAACCCTGTGAAATGGTTCTCCGGTCTGGGGGAGTGGGTACAGGAAATACACAAGTTATGAATGATAGGGAATTATGAACTACTTAAGACTAAGGAATCTTGCCGGGAAGAGCCGAGCATACCCCCTGGAGAGGTGACCCCCTCCTTTGGATTCCTTAGGATGAACTAGCCAATGATTGACAACCCCTTGAACCTTCCTGAGACCTGGACCAATAGATGCAAGCTATACCATCTTCATTGTATTACTGTATTTCATTGTGTATATAAGCAGCAGCTTCACATCTAGTGTTCAGACATCTTGTCCCCAGACTTCAGGATTGAATGACTGCACACTGGATCCAGAGCGCCTGTGATAAGTAACGGCTGTATTTATTATTACTTCGCTTGAGCATATTATTCTACTTTGTTGCGAATAAATCTTTGTGCGTTGGAAACACAAATCGAGGTTCGACAATCGTTACTGGTTAGCGACAATACGCACATAACACCCCATTTAAAGATGAACGAAGCGTGCAATCCCCTGCCACGAGTACTCCTGGGTCAAATAGTAGGATGGCTTCATGAACAGGAGAAAAATCAGGCTCAGCTCCTACAATTCTTTAGAGGCCTTTCCACACAGATGGATACCCTGCAAAACACTCTGGCAGCCCAGGTTAGTCCTCCACCTTCCTCTCCCCCGGTGGCTGTCGTTCCTGTCACTCTCTCTACCTCCTCGCAGCTCCGCATACCCAATCCACCCAAGTTTGATGGTGACCCTAAGTTGAAAGCGTCCAGCTTTCCCACTGTTGGAGAGCAATATTCCCCACCTCCAGAACTATAACTTATTCCTGGACATGTTCAAGAGAATATTTGAGGAGCCCGGTAGAGTCTCTGGTGCAGACTCTGAGCTTCTTTGTCTACGTCAAGGAACTTTAACCCTGGATCAATATGCCATCCAATTCGGTACCTTAACTTCGGAACTACGGTGGAATGAGGAGGCACTAACGGCTACCTTCTGGCAGGGGTTAACTGATCGGATCAAAAACGAACTAGGTGGGAGGGAACTTCCTGCAACCTTGGACGCGCTCATCCCCTTCTGCAATCAAATTGATATTCGCTTCAGAGAGAGAAATCTAGAGAGGGAGGTCTCCTGGTGTACCATTCCCTGGTTAGCACCCAGGTTCCAAGTTCCCATGACACCTATTGAGGAACCTATGCAGTTGGGCCGTACTCGGCTTACACCAGAAGAACGGGAGAGACGTTTTAAAAATAACTTATGTCTTTACTGTGGTGAACCCGGACATGTTCTCAATCTCTGTCCCAAGCACCTAGGAAATGAGAGAGCCTAACCGGTTCTGGAGAAGCCAGGTTAGGTATATCTGAAATCTTTCCGCATGATACTAATTTTTCTATTGAAGTTACCCTCTGTGTCTCTGATTGCCAAGTTCCCCACTCGGAACTTATTGATTCTAGAGCCGCTGGGAAATTACATTTTTCTGTGGATACCGTTTCTAAGCTCTACGTGTCTACGGTTCCTCTTCCCCAACCCATTGCTATCACTGCCACTGATGGCAGCAAGATAGTGGAGAGTTCTATTAAGAGTCGCACAGCGTTTCTGACCCTGCAAATTGTGGATTTTCATACCGAATCCGTCTCCTTCCTGGTGATCCCCAAGGCCGTCAATCGATTGGTGTTAGGTCTCCCCTGGCTTAAATCTCACTCTCCTGTACTGGACTGGAAACAAGCTCAAGTACTATCCTGGGGTTCCACTTGTCACTCCCGCTGCCTTCAGAAGGTCCTCCCAGTTAGCAACTTCTTATGTTGAAAATTCTACCACTCGGGACATCCTGGCCCAATATGCCATCTTTGCGGGTGTGTTTTGTAAACAAGAAGCTTCCAAGTTACCTCCTCACCGTCCTCAGGATTTTGCCATAGAATTGTTACCTGAGAAATGTCCTCCACAGGGTCGTATATATCCTCTTTCCTTGTCTGCATCACAGGCTATGGCAACCTATATTGACGACAATCTGAAGAAAGGATTCATTAGAAAATCGACTTCCCCTATGGGTGCCGGGATCTTTTTTGTTAAGAAAAAAGATGGGGGTCTCCGTTCCTGTATCGATTATAGTGGTTTGAATGCTCTCACTGTAAAAAAAAAAAAAAAAAAAAAAAAAAAAAAGGTACCCCTTGCCTTTCATCTCCGAACTCTTCAACAGAATTAAAGGAGCTACCATTTTCATGAAACTAAACCTTCAAGGTGCCTATAATTTAATTTGAATCAAGAAAGGGGATGAATGAAAACGGCCTTTAATACACACGGGCCTTTAATACACACGATGGTCACTTTGAATACAATGTAATGCCCTTTGGGCTATTTAATGCCCCAGTGGTGTTCCAACACTTCATGAACGAGATCTTCCGAGACCTACTTTATCAATCCGTAGTAATCTATTTAGGTGACATCCTTATCTTTTCTTCTGACTTAAGAACTCACTGTGAACATGTTTCTACCGTCCTGAGGCGACTTCAGCAAAATCAATTATTCTGCAAGTTAGAGAAATGTATTTTTTAATCCAAACAGGTACCATTCCTGGGTTATATTGTTTCCGGTTCAGTAGTGGAAGCATTATCACAGCTTAAAAAGGCTTTTACCTCAGCACCCCTGTCCTACAACAAAAATATACTTCTCAGCCTTTTATTCTGGAGGTTGATGCGCTTTCATAGTGGAACATGTTTCCGTATGGACAGGATGTGGCAGCCAAAAACTTAGCATGGACAAATGGCAATTGATAGGAAACCTCTCTACAGACAGGAGTTGGCTGACAGGACCTTAGCATGGACCTGAACAGGCAACTGGGCCCTAAGCAAGGACAGAATGTGGCGCACAGAATCTCTGTATTAATGGAAGCTCCAACCCAGAATCTCAATAAAAGTAGAAGGCAGCTACCAGAACTTCCGCAAGGGCAAGAGGTGGCACACGGAAGCTCATCATGAGAAGGACAGCTCAAGGAACCTCATCTCAGACAGGAGTAGGTGAATGGAAACTCATTACTGACAGAAAGTGGTGCCCGCAACTGCAGCAAATGAAATCTGAGAATTCCATGTTTCCCTAAAATAATATGACGTCCCAGCTTAGTGGTTAGCACACTCTTGTTCCCAAGAAGAGGTTCCTCCCTCCCAATGCCCTCTGTACCTCTTCTTGGGGACAAGAGTCGCTGAAATTGAGAGAACAAACAAATACATTAAAAAAATTGATTAATCTTAATGGGTTTGCATCCACTGACAATTTCCCACGGGTTTATCTTCTACGTAGTGTAATTCTTACCCGCTCCACGATCCTCCGTACGGCTGCCCGCCTGTCACTTCCGGGTTGCGGCAGTGCCGATCATGTGATTCCTGGTAGGGAATTCAAAACTCCTCCTGTCTACTGTATATAAATCTCTCTCTGACACAAGCCCTGTGTCAGAGCAACAGGTTACACACCCGACTCCTGGCTTTCTCTGTCTGCTGCTGTGTTGCTCCTTGCACCTCCTGTGAACTGATAGAGTGTACCAGACCCAGCTTGGAGCTCACTATTCTATTGGATCTCCCCTTGGCATGGCTATCATCTGCTATTGTGTACCAGACTCGGCTGTACCTCACTACTCCTTTGGGATCTCCGAAGTACATCTGACTTCTTGGACAGCTTCCAATTCAGTATTATCTTAACACTTGTCTATCTGTCTCCCACGTCTGTATGCTTATCGGTGGCCGTGACCTGCAGTTTCTCAGCAGCCAAGCCCATCCTGCCTTGCGGAAGTTCTTGGTGAAGACCTGAGAGGCTTTTAGACTCCGCGTCCTGCTAAGCCGGTACTAATACTGACTGGGGGACTCCCCTGAGTGTAACAATTTGCTATGACCCCATTTAAAGATGGACGAAGCGGGCAATCCCCTGCCACGAGAACTCCTGGGTCAAATAGTAGGATGGCTTGATGAACAGGAGAAAAATCAGGCTCAGCTCCTACAATTCTTTAGAGGCCTTTCCACACAGATGGATACCCTGCAAAACACTCTGGCAGCCCAGGTTAGTCCTCCACCTTCCTCTCCCCCGGTGGCTGTCGTTCCTGTCACTCTCTCTACCTCCTCGCAGCTCTGCATACCCAATCCACCCAAGTTTGATGGTGGAAAGCGTCCAGCTTTCCCACTGTGGGAGAGCAATATTCCCCACCTCCAGAACTATAACTCATTCCTGGACACGTTCAAGAGAATATTTGAGGAGCCCGGTAGAGTCTCTGGTGCAGACTCTGGGCTTCTTCGTCTACGTCAAGGAACTTTAACCCTGGATCAATATGCCATCCAATTCGGTACCTTAACTTCGGAACTACGGTGAAATGAGGAGGCACTAACGGCTACCTTCTGGCAGGGTTTAACTGATCGGATCAAAAACGAACTAGCTGGGAGGGAACTTCCTGCAACCTTGGACGCGCTCATCCCCTTCTGCAATCAAATTGATATTTGCTTCAGAGAGAGAAATCTAGAGAGGGAGGTCTCCTGGCGTACCATTTCCTGCTTAGCACACAGGTTCCAAGTTCCCATGACACCTATTGAGGAACCTATGCAGTTGGGCCGTACTCGGCTTACACCAGAAGAACGGGAGAGACGTTTTAAAAATAACTTATGTCTTTACTGTGGTGAACCCGGACATGTTCTCAATCTCTGTCCCAAGCACCTAGGAAATGAGAGAGCCTAACCGGTTCTGGAGAAGCCAGGTTAGGTATATCTGAAATCTTTCCGCATGATACTAATTTTTCTATTGAAGTTACCCTCTGTCTCTCTGATTGCCAAGTTCCCCACTCGGCACTTATTGATTCCAGAGCCGCTGGGAAATTACATTTCTGTGGATACCGTTTCTAAGCTCTACGTGTCTACGGTTCCTCTTCCCCAACCCATTGCTATCACTGCCACTGATGGCAGCAAGATAGTGGAGAGTTCTATTAAGAGTCGCACAGCGTTTCTGACCCTGCAAATTGTGGATTTTCATACCGAATCCGTCTCCTTCCTGGTGATCCCCAAGGCCGTCAATCGATTGGTGTTAGGTCTCCCCTGGCTTAAATCTCACTCTCCTGTACTGGACTGGAAACAAGCTCAAGTACTATCCTGGGGTTCCAATTGTCACTCCCGTTGCCTTCAGAAGGTCCTCCCAGTTAGCAACTTCTTATGTTGAAAATTCTACCACTCGGGACATCCTGGCCCAATATGCCATCTTTGCGGATGTGTTTTGTAAACAAGAAGCTTCCAAGTTACCTCCTCACCGTCCTCAGGATTTTGCCATAGAATTGTTACCTGAGAAATGTCCTCCACAGGGTCGTATATATCCTCTTTCCTTGCCTGCATCACAGGCTATGGCAACCTATATTGACGACAATCTAAAGAAAGGATTCATTAGAAAATCGACTTCCCCTATGGGTGCCGGGATCTTTTTTGTTAAGAAAAAAGATGGGGGTCTCCGTTCCTGTATCGATTATAGTGGTTTGAATGCTCTCACTGTAAAAAAAAAAACAGGTACCCCTTGCCTTTCATCCCTGAACTCTTCAACAGAATTAAAGGAGCTACCATTTTCATGAAACTAGACCTTCAAGGTGCCTATAATTTAATTTGAATCAAGAAAGGGGATGAATGAAAACAGCCTTTAATACACACGGGCCTTTAATACACACGATGGTCACTTTGAATACAATGTAATGCCCTTTGGGCTATTTAATGCCCCAGTGGTGTTCCAACACTTCATGAACGAGATCTTCCGAGACCTACTTTATCAATCCGTAGTAATCTATTTAGGTGACATCCTTATCTTTTCTTCTGACTTAAGAACTCACCGTGAACATGTTTCTACCGTCCTGAGGCGACTTCAGCAAAATCAATTATTCTGCAAGTTAGAAAAATGTATTTTTTAATCCATACAGGTACCATTCCTGGGTTATATTGTTTCCGGTTCAGTAGTGGAAGCATTCTCGCAGCTTAAAAAGGCTTTTACCTCAGCACCCCTGTCCTACAACAAAAATATACTTCTCAGCCTTTTATTCTGGAGGTTGATGCACTTTCATAGTGGAACATGTTTCCGTATGGACAGGATGTGGCAGCCAAAAACTCAGCATGGACAAATGGCAATTGATAGGAAACCTCTCTACAGACAGGAGTTGGCTGACAGGACCTTAGCATGGACCTGAACAGGCAACTGGGCCCTAAGCAAGGACAGAATGTGGCGCACAGAATCTCTGTATTAATGGAAGCTCCAACCCAGAATCTCAATAAAAGTAGAAGGCAGCTACCAGAACTTCCGCAAGGGCAAGAGGTGGCACACGGAAGCTCATCATGAGAAGGACAGCTCAAGGAACCTCATCTCAGACAGGAGTAGGTGAATGGAAACTCATTACTGACAAAAAGTGGTGTCCACAACTGCAGCAAATGAAATCTGAGAATTCCATGTTTCCCTAAAATAATATGACGTCCCAGCTTAGTGGTTAGCACACTCTTGTTCCCAAGAAGAGGTTCCTCCCTCCCAATGCCCTCTGTACCTCTTCTTGGGGACAAGTGTTGCTGAAATTGAGAGAACAAACAAATACATTTTAAAAAAACTTGTTCTTGTAAAGAATAACAACAATTGAGCACATGATTTTCAGATTCAAATAATTAAAAATATTTCCTTGAATGCACTAACTAAAATTAATTGTAAGTAACACAATGCAGACATGTTACTGCTTTGCATAAATTTTGTCCTGTACTAGACATACATATATAATTAAGTGAGGATCTTAGTGACATAACAATACAATAAATCAAACAAACTCCTACTTCCTCCGTCATCATCCTTCATAATCTTCGTTCTTCTTCCAGTACCCATCAACTCGTTCAAATATCAAAGTGCAGCTGCTGTGGGACGTGGTTCCGCATGGACAGGAGCTGGCAGCCAAAAACTCAGCATGGACTCATGACAATTGATCGAAACCTGTGCACAGACAGGAGATGGCTGATGGGACCTCAGCATGGACCTGAATATGCGACTGGGAGCTAAGCAAAGCCAGAATGTGGCGCACAGAATCTCTGCATTAACGGAAGTTGCAACTCAGAATCTCAATAAAAGTAGAAGGCAGCTACCAGAACCTCTGCACGGACAAGAAGTGGCACACGGAACCTCAGCATTAAAAGGGTAGCGCAAGGAACCTAAGCATGGACAGGAGTTGGCGAATGAAACATCACTACTGACAGAAGGTGGCGCTCGTAGCTGCAGCAAATGGAATCTGAGAAATCCTTGTTGCATACAGCCTGATCAGAGTAAGATTGAGTAATCCTAATGGGTTTGCATCTATTGACAATTTTCCATGGGTTTATCTTCTACGTAGTAGTAGGAAAGAAATTTAAAAAAAATCAGAATGCCTTTACCTATCTTTCCCTAAAATAATATGACGTCCCAGCTTAGCGGTTAGCACACTCGTCACCCCAAGAAGAGATTCCTTCCTCACAATACCCTCTGTGCCTTTTCTTGGGGACTTGAGTGGCTGAAATTCAGAAAACAAACAAATACATTGAAAAATAACTGTACTTGTGAATAAAAACAACAACAATTGAGCACATGATTTTTAAATTCAAATAATTAAACATATATCCTTGAATGTACTAACTAAAACCAATTGTAAGTAAGACAATGCAGACATGTTACTGCTTTGCATTAATATTTGCCCTGTATAAGACATGGATATATAATAATGTGAGGATCTTAGTGACATTAAAATGCTCGATTTCAAAAACACTCCTACCTCCTCCATCATCATCCTTCATAATCTTCATTCTTCTTCCAGTACCCATCAACTCGTTCCCAATTCACTGTGCAGCTGGGGTGGGACATGTTTCCATATGGACAGGAGGTGGCAGCCAAAAACTCAGGGTGGACACATGATATTGTTCGAATCCCCTGCACATACAGGAGTTGGCTGACAGGACCTCAGCATGGACAGAAGGAGGCGACCTCGCCCTAAGCAAAAACAGGATGTGGCGCACAGAATCTCTGCATTAACGGAAGTTGAAACCCAGAAACGCAATAAAAGCAGAAGGCAGCTACCAGAACATCTGCACAGGAAAGAGGTGGCACATGAAAGTTCATCATGAGAAGGGCAGCGCAAGGAACCTCAACTTGTACAGGTGCAAGCGAATGGAAACTCATTACCGACAGAAAGTGGCGCCCGCAACTGCAGCAAATGGAATCTGAGAATTCCATGTTGTTGCATACAGCCTTATCAGAGCGAGATTGGTTAATCTTCCGGGGTTGCATCTACTGACAATGTCCCAATGGACTATCCTCCACATAGCAATCTAAAAAAAAAAATCACATTGCCTCTATCTATCTTTCCCTAAACCTATATTACATCCCAGTCTAGTGGTTAGCACACTCTTGTTCCCAAGAAGAGGTTCCTCCCTCCCAATGCCCTCTGTACCTCTTCTTGGGGACAAGAGTCGCTGAAATTGAGAGAACAAACAAATACATTAAAATAAGAACTGTTCATGTAAAGAATAACAACAATTGAGCACATGATTTTCAGATTCAAATAAATAAAAATATTTCCTGGAATGTGCTAACTAAAATTAATTGTAAGTAACACAATGCAGACATGCTACTGCTTTGCATAAATTTTGTCCTGTAATAGAGATACATATATAATAAAGTGAGGATCTTAGTGATATTACAATGCAATAAATCAAACAAACTCCTACTTCCTCCGTAATCATCCTTCATAATCTTCGTTCTTCTTCCAGTACCCATTAACTCGTTCTCACATCACTGTGCAGCTAGGGTGGGACATGTTTCAGTATGGACAGGAGGTGGCAGCTAAAAACTCAGCATGGAGCCATGATATTGTTTGAAGCCCCTACACAAACAGGAGTTGACTGACAGGACCTCAGCATGGACAGAAGGAGGCGACCTCGCACTAAGCAAGAACAGGATGTGGCGCAGAGAATCTCTGCACTAACGGAAGTTGCAACCCAGAAACTCAATAAAAGTAGAAGGCAGCTACCAGAAGTTCTGCACGGGCAAGAGGTGGCACACAGAAGTTCATCATGAGAAGGGTAGCGCAAGGAACCTCAACTCAGACAGGAGTAAGCGAATGGAAACTCATTACCGACAGAAAGTGGCGTCCGCAACTGCAGCAAATAGAATTTGAGAATTTCATATGGTTGCATACAGCCTTATCAGAGTAAGATTGGTTAATCTTTCGGGGTTGCATCTACTGACAATGTCCCAATGGATTATCCTCTACATAGCAGTCTAAAAAAAAAAAATCACATTGCCTCTATCTATCTTTCAATAAACCTATATTACATCCCAATCTAGTAGTTAGCACACTCTTGTTCCCAAGAAGAGGTTCCTCCCTCCCAATGCCCTCTGTACCTCTTTTTGGGGACAAGAGTGCTGAAATTGAGAGAACAAGCAAATACATTAAAAAAAAAACTGTTCTTGTAAAGAATAACAACAACTGAGCACATGATTTTCAGATTCAAATAATTAAAAATATTTCCTTGAATGTGCTAACTAAAATCAATTGTAAGTATGACAATGGAGACATGTTACTGCTTTGCATAAATTTTGTCCTGTACTAGACATACATATATAATTAAGTGAGGATCTTAGTGACATAACAATGCAATAAATCAAACAAACTCCTACTTCCTCCGTCATCATCCTTCATAATCTTCGTTCTTCTTCCAGTACCCATCAACTCGTTCAAATATCAAAGTGCAGCTGCTGTGGGACGTGGTTCCGCATGGACAGGAGCTGGCAGCCAAAAACTCAGCATAGACTCATGACAATTGATCGAAACCTGTGCACAGACAGGAGATGGCTGATGGGACCTCAGCATGGACCTGAATATGCGACTGGGACATAAGCAAAGCCAGAATGTGGCGCACAGAATCTCTGCATTAACGGAAGTTGCAACTCAGAATCTCAATAAAAGTAGAAGGCAGCTACCAGAACCTCTGCACGGACAAGAAGTGGCACACGGAACCTCAGCATTAAAAGGGTAGTGCAAGGAACCTAAGCATGGACAGGAATTAGCGAATGAAACATCACTACTGACAGAAGGTGGCGCTCGTAGCTGCAGCAAATGGAATCTGAGAAATGCTTGTTGTTGCATACAGCCTGATCAGAGTAAGATTGAGTAATCCTAATGGGTTTGCATCTATTGACAATTTTCCATGGGTTTATCTTCTACGTAGTAGTAGGAAAGAAATAAAAAAAAAATCAGAATGCCTTTATCTATCTTTCCCTAAAATAATATGACGTCCCAGCTTAGCGGTTAGCACACTCGTCGCCCCAAGAAGAGATTCCTTCCTCACAATACCCTCTGTGCCTTTTCTTGGGGACTTGAGTGGCTGAAATTCAGAAAACAAACAAATACATTGAAAAATAACTGTACTTGTAAATAAAAACAACAACAATTGAGCACATGATTTTTAGATTCAAATAATTAAACATATATCCTTGAATGTACTAACTAAAACCAATTGTAAGTAAGACAATGGAGACATGTTACTGCTTTGCATTAATATTTGCCCTGTATAAGACATGGATATATAATAATGTGAGGATCTTAGTGACATTAAAATGCTCGATTTCAAAAACACTCCTACCTCCTCCATCATCATCCTTCATAATCTTCATTCTTCTTCCAGTACCCATCAACTCGTTCCCAATTCACTGTGCAGCTGGGGTGGGACATGTTTCCATATGGACAGGAGGTGGCAGCCAAAAACTCAGGATGGACACATGATATTGTTCGAATCCCCTGCACAAACAGGAGTTGGCTGACAGGACCTCAGCATGGAAAGAAGGAGGCGACCTCGCCCTAAGCAAAAACAGGATGTGGCGCACAGAATCTCTGCATTAACGGAAGTTGAAACCCAGAAACGCAATAAAAGCAGAAGGCAGCTACCAGAACATCTGCACAGGAAAGAGGTGGCACATGGAAGTTCATCATGAGAAGGGCAGCGCAAGGAACCTCAACATGGACAGGTGCAAGCGAATGGAAACTCATTACCGACAGAAAGTGGCGCCCGCAACTGCAGCAAATGGAATCTGAGAATTCCATGTTGTTGCATACAGCCTTATCAGAGCAAGATTGGTTAATCTTCCGGGGTTGCATCTACTGACAATGTCCCAATGGACTATCCTCCACATAGCAATCTAAAAAAAAAAATCACATTGCCTCTATCTATCTTTCCCTAAACCTATATTACATCCCAGTCTAGTGGTTAGCACACTCTTGTTCCCAAGAAGAGGTTCCTCCCTCCCAATGCCCTCTGTACCTCTTCTTGGGGACAAGAGTCGCTGAAATTGAGAGAACAAACAAATACATTAAAATAAGAACTGTTCATGTAAAGAATAACAACAATTGAGCACATGATTTTCAGATTCAAATAATTAAAAATATTTCCTGGAATGTGCTAACTAAAATTAATTGTAAGTAACACAATGCAGACATGCTACTGCTTTGCATAAATTTTGTCCTGTAATAGAGATACATATATAATAAAGTGAGGCTCTTAGTGATATTACAATGCAATAAATCAAACAAACTCCTACTTCCTCCGTAATCATCCTTCATAATCTTCGTTCTTCTTCCAGTACCCATTAACTCGTTCTCACATCACTGTGCAGCTGGGGTGGGACATGTTTCAGTATGGACAGGAGGTGGCAGCTAAAAACTCAGCATGGAGCCATGATATTGTTTGAAACCCCTACACAAACAGGAGTTGACTGACAGGACCTCAGCATGGACAGAAGGAGGCGACCTCGCACTAAGCAAGAACAGGATGTGGCGCAGAGAATCTCTGCACTAACGGAAGTTGCAACCCAGAAACTCAATAAAAGTAGAAGGTAGCTACCAGAAGTTCTGCACGGGCAAGAGGTGGCACACAGAAGTTCATCATGAGAAGGGTAGCGCAAGGAACCTCAACTCAGCCAGGAGTAAGCGAATAGAAACTCATTACCGACAGAAAGTGGCGCCCGCAACTGCAGCAAATGTAATCTGAGAATTCCATGTTGTTGCATACAGCCTTATCTGAGTAAGGTTGGTTAATCTTTCAGGGTTGCATCTACTGACAATGTCCCAATGGATTATCCTCTACATAGCAGTCTAAAAAACAAAATCACATTGCCTCTATTTATCTTTCCCTAAAACTATATTACATCCCAGTCTAGTAGTTAGCACACTCTTGTTCCCAAGAAGACGTTCCTCCCTCCCAATGCCCTCTGTACCTCTTCTTGGGGACAAAAGTCGCTGAAATTACTGGAATTGCTGATGGGTACTGGAAGAAGAACGAAGATTTTGAAGGATGATGACGGAGGAAGTAGGAGTTTGATATATTGCATTGTAAAGAATAACAACAACTGAGCACATGACTTTCAGATTCAAATAATTAAAAATATTTCCTTGAATGCGCTAACTAAAATCAATTGTAAGTAAGACAATGGAGACATGTTACTGCTTTGCATAAATTTTGTCCTGTACTAGACATACATATATAATAAAGTGAGGATATTAGTGACATAGCAATGCAATATATCAAACTCCTACTTCCTCCATCATCATCCTTCATGATCTTCATTCTTCTTCCAGTACCCATCAACTCATTCAAATATCAATGTGCAGCTGCGGTGGGACGTGGTTCTGCATGGACAAGAGCTGGCAGCCAAAAACTCAGCATGGACTCATGACAATTGATCGAAACCTGTGCACAGACAGGAGATGGCTGATGGGACCTCAGCATGGACCTTAATAGGCGACTGGGCCCTAAGCAAAGCCAGAATGTGGCGCACAGAATCTCTGCATTAACGGAAGTTGCAACCCAGAATCTCAATAAAAGTAGAAGGTAGCTACCAGAACCTCTGCACGGACAAGAAGTGGCACACGGAACCTCAGCATTAAAAGGGTAGCGCAAGGAACCTAAGCATGGACAGGAGTTGGCGAATGAAACATCACTACTGACAGAAGGTGGCGCTCGTAGCTGCAGCAAATGGAATCTGAGAAATCCTTGTTGCATACAGCCTGATCAGAGTAAGATTGAGTAATCCTAATGGGTTTGCATCTATTGACAATTTTCCATGGGTTTATCTTCTACGTAGTAGTAGGAAAGAAATTAAAAAAAAATCAGAATGCCTTTATCTATCTTTCCCTAAAATAATATGACGTCCCAACTTAGCGGTTAGCACACTCGTCACCCCAAGAAGAGATTCCTTCCTCACAATACCCTCTGTGCCTTTTCTTGGGGACTTGAGTGGCTGAAATTCAGAAAACAAACAAATACATTGAAAAATAACTGTACTTGTAAATAAAAACAACAACAATTGAGCACATGATTTTTAGATTCAAATAATTAAACATATATCCTTGAATGTACTAACTAAAACCAATTGTAAGTAAGACAATGCAGACATGTTACTGCTTTGCATTAATATTTGCCCTGTATAAGACATGGATATATAATAATGTGAGGATCTTAGTGACATTAAAATGCTCGATTTCAAAAACACTCCTACCTCCTCCATCATCATCCTTCATAATCTTCATTCTTCTTCCAGTACCCATCAACTCGTTCCCAATTCACTGTGCAGCTGGGGTGGGACATGTTTCCATATGGACAGGAGGTGGCAGCCAAAAACTCAGGATGGACACATGATATTGTTCGAATCCCCTGCACAAACAGGAGTTGGCTGACAGGACCTCAGCATGGACAGAAGGAGGCGACCTCGCCCTAAGCAAAAACAGGATGTGGCGCACAGAATCTCTGCATTAACGGAAGTTGAAACCCAGAAACGCAATAAAAGCAGAAGGCAGCTACCAGAACATCTGCACAGGAAAGAGGTGGCACATGGAAGTTCATCATGAGAAGGGCAGCGCAAGGAACCTCAACTTGGACAGGTGCAAGCGAATGGAAACTCATTACCGACAGAAAGTGGCGTCCGCAACTGCAGCAAATGGAATCTGAGAATTCCATGTTGTTGCATACAGCCTTATCAGAGCAATATTGGTTAATCTTCCGGGGTTGCATCTACTGACAATGTCCCAATGGACTATCCTCCACATAGCAATTTAAAAAAAAAATCACATTGCCTCTATCTATCTTTCCCTAAACCTATATTACATCCCAGTCTAGTGGTTAGCACACTCTTGTTCCCAAGAAGAGGTTCCTCCCTCCCAATGCCCTCTGTACCTCTTCTTGGGGACAAGAGTCGCTGAAATTGAGAGAACAAACAAATACATTAAAATAAGAACTGTTCATGTAAAGAATAACAACAATTGAGCACATGATTTTCAGATTCAAATAATTAAAAATATTTCCTGGAATGTGCTAACTAAAATTAATTGTAAATAACACAATGCAGACATGCTACTGCTTTGCATAAATTTTGTCCTGTAATAGAGATACATATATAATAAAGTGAGGCTCTTAGTGATATTACAATGCAATAAATCAAACAAACTCCTACTTCCTCCGTAATCATCCTTCATAATCTTCGTTCTTCTTCCAGTACCCATTAACTCGTTCTCACATCACTGTGCAGCTGGGGTGGGACATGTTTCAGTATGGACAGGAGGTGGCAGCTAAAAACTCAGCATGGAGCCATGATATTGTTTGAAACTCCTGCACAAACAGGAGTTGACTGACAGGACCTCAACATGGACAGAAGGAGGCGACCTCGCACTAAGCAAGAACAGGATGTGGCGCAGAGAATCTCTGCACTAACGGAAGTTGCAACCCAGAAACTCAATAAAAGTAGAAGGCAGCTACCAGAAGTTCTGCACGGGCATGAGGTGGCACACAGAAGTTCATCATGAGAAGGGTAGCGCAAGGAACCTCAACTCAGACAGGAGTAAGCGAATGGAAACTCATTACCGACAGAAAGTGGCGCCCGCAACTGCAGCAAATGTAATCTGAGAATTCCATGTTGTTGCATACAGCCTTATCTGAGTAAGGTTGGTTAATCTTTCGGGATTGCATCTACTGACAATGTCCCAATGGATTATCCTCTACATAGCAGTCTAAAAAAAAAAATCACATTGCCTCTATTTATCTTTCCCTAAAACTATATTACATCCCAGTCTAGTAGTTAGCACACTCTTGTTCCCAAGAAGACGTTCCTCCCTCCCAATGCCCTCTGTACCTCTTCTTGGGGACAAAAGTCGCTGAAATTACTGGAATTGCTGATGGGTACTGGAAGAAGAACGAAGATTTTGAAGGATGATGACGGAGGAAGTAGGAGTTTGATATATTGCATTGTAAAGAATAACAACAACTGAGCTCATGACTTTCAGATTCAAATAATTAAAAATATTTCCTTGAATGCGCTAACTAAAATCAATTGTAAGTAAGACAATGGAGACATGTTACTGCTTTGCATAAATTTTGTCCTGTACTAGACATACATATATAATAAAGTGAGGATATTAGTGACATAACAATGCAATATATCAAACTCCTACTTCCTCCATCATCATCCTTCATGATCTTCATTCTTCTTCCAGTACCCATCAACTCATTCAAATATCAATGTGCAGCTGCGGTGGGACGTGGTTCTGCATGGACAAGAGCTGGCAGCCAAAAACTCAGCATGGACTCATGACAATTGATCGAAACCTGTGCACAGACAGGAGATGGCTGATGGGACCTCAGCATGGACCTTAATAGGCGACTGGGCCCTAAGCAAAGCCAGAATGTGGCGCACAGAATCTCTGCATTAACGGAAGTTGCAACCCAGAATCTCAATAAAAGTAGAAGGTAGCTACCAGAACCTCTGCACGGACAAGAAGTGGCACACGGAACCTCAGCATTAAAAGGGTAGCGCAAGGAACCTAAGCATGGACAGGAGTTGGCGAATGAAACATCACTACTGACAGAAGGTGGCGCTCGTAGCTGCAGCAAATGGAATCTGAGAAATCCTTGTTGCATACAGCCTGATCAGAGTAAGATTGAGTAATCCTAATGGGTTTGCATCTATTGACAATTTTCCATGGGTTTATCTTCTACGTAGTAGTAGGAAAGAAATTAAAAAAAAATCAGAATGCCTTTATCTATCTTTCCCTAAAATAATATGACGTCCCAACTTAGCGGTTAGCACACTCGTCACCCCAAGAAGAGATTCCTTCCTCACAATACCCTCTGTGCCTTTTCTTGGGGACTTGAGTGGCTGAAATTCAGAAAACAAACAAATACATTGAAAAATAACTGTACTTGTAAATAAAAACAACAACAATTGAGCACATGATTTTTAGATTCAAATAATTAAACATATATCCTTGAATGTACTAACTAAAACCAATTGTAAGTAAGACAATGCAGACATGTTACTGCTTTGCATTAATATTTGCCCTGTATAAGACATGGATATATAATAATGTGAGGATCTTAGTGACATTAAAATGCTCGATTTCAAAAACACTCCTACCTCCTCCATCATCATCCTTCATAATCTTCATTCTTCTTCCAGTACCCATCAACTCGTTCCCAATTCACTGTGCAGCTGGGGTGGGACATGTTTCCATATGGACAGGAGGTGGCAGCCAAAAACTCAGGATGGACACATGATATTGTTCGAATCCCCTGCACAAACAGGAGTTGGCTGACAGGACCTCAGCATGGACAGAAGGAGGCGACCTCGCCCTAAGCAAAAACAGGATGTGGCGCACAGAATCTCTGCATTAACGGAAGTTGAAACCCAGAAACGCAATAAAAGCAGAAGGCAGCTACCAGAACATCTGCACAGGAAAGAGGTGGCACATGGAAGTTCATCATGAGAAGGGCAGCGCAAGGAACCTCAACTTGGACAGGTGCAAGCGAATGGAAACTCATTACCGACAGAAAGTGGCGTCCGCAACTGCAGCAAATGGAATCTGAGAATTCCATGTTGTTGCATACAGCCTTATCAGAGCAATATTGGTTAATCTTCCGGGGTTGCATCTACTGACAATGTCCCAATGGACTATCCTCCACATAGCAATTTAAAAAAAAAATCACATTGCCTCTATCTATCTTTCCCTAAACCTATATTACATCCCAGTCTAGTGGTTAGCACACTCTTGTTCCCAAGAAGAGGTTCCTCCCTCCCAATGCCCTCTGTACCTCTTCTTGGGGACAAGAGTCGCTGAAATTGAGAGAACAAACAAATACATTAAAATAAGAACTGTTCATGTAAAGAATAACAACAATTGAGCACATGATTTTCAGATTCAAATAATTAAAAATATTTCCTGGAATGTGCTAACTAAAATTAATTGTAAATAACACAATGCAGACATGCTACTGCTTTGCATAAATTTTGTCCTGTAATAGAGATACATATATAATAAAGTGAGGCTCTTAGTGATATTACAATGCAATAAATCAAACAAACTCCTACTTCCTCCGTAATCATCCTTCATAATCTTCGTTCTTCTTCCAGTACCCATTAACTCGTTCTCACATCACTGTGCAGCTGGGGTGGGACATGTTTCAGTATGGACAGGAGGTGGCAGCTAAAAACTCAGCATGGAGCCATGATATTGTTTGAAACTCCTGCACAAACAGGAGTTGACTGACAGGACCTCAACATGGACAGAAGGAGGCGACCTCGCACTAAGCAAGAACAGGATGTGGCGCAGAGAATCTCTGCACTAACGGAAGTTGCAACCCAGAAACTCAATAAAAGTAGAAGGCAGCTACCAGAAGTTCTGCACGGGCATGAGGTGGCACACAGAAGTTCATCATGAGAAGGGTAGCGCAAGGAACCTCAACTCAGACAGGAGTAAGCGAATGGAAACTCATTACCGACAGAAAGTGGCGCCCGCAACTGCAGCAAATGTAATCTGAGAATTCCATGTTGTTGCATACAGCCTTATCTGAGTAAGGTTGGTTAATCTTTCGGGATTGCATCTACTGACAATGTCCCAATGGATTATCCTCTACATAGCAGTCTAAAAAAAAAAATCACATTGCCTCTATTTATCTTTCCCTAAAACTATATTACATCCCAGTCTAGTAGTTAGCACACTCTTGTTCCCAAGAAGACGTTCCTCCCTCCCAATGCCCTCTGTACCTCTTCTTGGGGACAAAAGTCGCTGAAATTACTGGAATTGCTGATGGGTACTGGAAGAAGAACGAAGATTTTGAAGGATGATGACGGAGGAAGTAGGAGTTTGATATATTGCATTGTAAAGAATAACAACAACTGAGCTCATGACTTTCAGATTCAAATAATTAAAAATATTTCCTTGAATGCGCTAACTAAAATCAATTGTAAGTAAGACAATGGAGACATGTTACTGCTTTGCATAAATTTTGTCCTGTACTAGACATACATATATAATAAAGTGAGGATATTAGTGACATAACAATGCAATATATCAAACTCCTACTTCCTCCATCATCATCCTTCATGATCTTCATTCTTCTTCCAGTACCCATCAACTCATTCAAATATCAATGTGCAGCTGCGGTGGGACGTGGTTCTGCATGGACAAGAGCTGGCAGCCAAAAACTCAGCATGGACTCATGACAATTGATCGAAACCTGTGCACAGACAGGAGATGGCTGATGGGACCTCAGCATGGACCTTAATAGGCGACTGGGCCCTAAGCAAAGCCAGAATGTGGCGCACAGAATCTCTGCATTAACGGAAGTTGCAACCCAGAATCTCAATAAAAGTAGAAGGTAGCTACCAGAACCTCTGCACGGACAAGAAGTGGCAGACGGAACCTCAGCATTAAAAGGGTAGCGCAAGGAACCTAAGCATGGACAGGAGTTGGCGAATGAAACATCACTACTGACAGAAGGTGGCGCTCGTAGCTGCAGCAAATGGAATCTGAGAAATCCTTGTTGCATACAGCCTGATCAGAGTAAGATTGAGTAATCCTAATGGGTTTGCATCTATTGACAATTTTCCATGGGTTTATCTTCTACGTAGTAGTAGGAAAGAAATTAAAAAAAAATCAGAATTCCTTTATCTATCTTTCCCTAAAATAATATGACGTCCCAACTTAGCGGTTAGCACACTCGTCACCCCAAGAAGAGATTCCTTCCTCACAATACCCTCTGTGCCTTTTCTTGGGGACTTGAGTGGCTGAAATTCAGAAAACAAACAAATACATTGAAAAATAACTGTACTTGTAAATAAAAACAACAACAATTGAGCACATGATTTTTAGATTCAAATAATTAAACATATATCCTTGAATGTACTAACTAAAACCAATTGTAAGTAAGACAATGCAGACATGTTACTGCTTTGCATTAATATTTGCCCTGTATAAGACATGGATATATAATAATGTGAGGATCTTAGTGACATTAAAATGCTCGATTTCAAAAACACTCCTTCCTCCTCCATCATCATCCTTCATAATCTTCATTCTTCTTCCAGTACCCATCAACTCGTTCCCAATTCACTGTGCAGCTGGGGTGGGACATGTTTCCATATGGACAGGAGGTGGCAGCCAAAAACTCAGGATGGACACATGATATTGTTCGAATCCCCTGCACAAACAGTAGTTGGCTGACAGGACCTCAGCATGGACAGAAGGAGGCGACCTCGCCCTAAGCAAAAACAGGATGTGGCGCACAGAATCTCTGCATTAACGGAAGTTGAAACCCAGAAACGCAATAAAAGCAGAAGGCAGCTACCAGAACATCTGCACAGGAAAGAGGTGGCACATGGAAGTTCATCATGAGAAGGGCAGCGCAAGGAACCTCAACTTGGACAGGTGCAAGCGAATGGAAACTCATTACCGACAGAAAGTGGCGTCCGCAACTGCAGCAAATGGAATCTGAGAATTCCATGTTGTTGCATACAGCCTTATCAGAGCAATATTGGTTAATCTTCCGGGGTTGCATCTACTGACAATGTCCCAATGGACTATCCTCCACATAGCAATTTAAAAAAAAAATCACATTGCCTCTATCTATCTTTCCCTAAACCTATATTACATCCCAGTCTAGTGGTTAGCACACTCTTGTTCCCAAGAAGAGGTTCCTCCCTCCCAATGCCCTCTGTACCTCTTCTTGGGGACAAGAGTCGCTGAAATTGAGAGAACAAACAAATACATTAAAATAAGAACTGTTCATGTAAAGAATAACAACAATTGAGCACATGATTTTCAGATTCAAATAATTAAAAATATTTCCTGGAATGTGCTAACTAAAATTAATTGTAAATAACACAATGCAGACATGCTACTGCTTTGCATAAATTTTGTCCTGTAATAGAGATACATATATAATAAAGTGAGGCTCTTAGTGATATTACAATGCAATAAATCAAACAAACTCCTACTTCCTCCGTAATCATCCTTCATAATCTTCGTTCTTCTTCCAGTACCCATTAACTCGTTCTCACATCACTGTGCAGCTGGGGTGGGACATGTTTCAGTATGGACAGGAGGTGGCAGCTAAAAACTCAGCATGGAGCCATGATATTGTTTGAAACTCCTGCACAAACAGGAGTTGACTGACAGGACCTCAACATGGACAGAAGGAGGCGACCTCGCACTAAGCAAGAACAGGATGTGGCGCAGAGAATCTCTGCACTAACGGAAGTTGCAACCCAGAAACTCAATAAAAGTAGAAGGCAGCTACCAGAAGTTCTGCACGGGCATGAGGTGGCACACAGAAGTTCATCATGAGAAGGGTAGCGCAAGGAACCTCAACTCAGACAGGAGTAAGCGAATGGAAACTCATTACCGACAGAAAGTGGCGCCCGCAACTGCAGCAAATGTAATCTGAGAATTCCATGTTGTTGCATACAGCCTTATCTGAGTAAGGTTGGTTAATCTTTCGGGATTGCATCTACTGACAATGTCCCAATGGATTATCCTCTACATAGCAGTCTAAAAAAAAAAATCACATTGCCTCTATTTATCTTTCCCTAAAACTATATTACATCCCAGTCTAGTAGTTAGCACACTCTTGTTCCCAAGAAGACGTTCCTCCCTCCCAATGCCCTCTGTACCTCTTCTTGGGGACAAAAGTCGCTGAAATTACTGGAATTGCTGATGGGTACTGGAAGAAGAACGAAGATTTTGAAGGATGATGACGGAGGAAGTAGGAGTTTGATATATTGCATTGTAAAGAATAACAACAACTGAGCTCATGACTTTCAGATTCAAATAATTAAAAATATTTCCTTGAATGCGCTAACTAAAATCAATTGTAAGTAAGACAATGGAGACATGTTACTGCTTTGCATAAATTTTGTCCTGTACTAGACATACATATATAATAAAGTGAGGATATTAGTGACATAACAATGCAATATATCAAACAAACTCCTACTTCCTCCATCATCATCCTTCATGATCTTCATTCTTCTTCCAGTACCCATCAACTCATTCAAATATCAATGTGCAGCTGCGGTGGGACGTGGTTCTGCATGGACAAGAGCTGGCAGCCAAAAACTCAGCATGGACTCATGACAATTGATCGAAACCTGTGCACAGACAGGAGATGGCTGATGGGACCTCAGCATGGACCTTAATAGGCGACTGGGCCCTAAGCAAAGCCAGAATGTGGCGCACAGAATCTCTGCATTAACGGAAGTTGCAACCCAGAATCTCAATAAAAGTAGAAGGTAGCTACCAGAACCTCTGCACGGACAAGAAGTGGCACACGGAACCTCAGCATTAAAAGGGTAGCGCAAGGAACCTAAGCATGGACAGGAGTTGGCGAATGAAACATCACTACTGACAGAAGGTGGCGCTCGTAGCTGCAGCAAATGGAATCTGAGAAATCCTTGTTGCATACAGCCTGATCAGAGTAAGATTGAGTAATCCTAATGGGTTTGCATCTATTCACAATTTTCCATGGGCTTATCTTCTACGTAGTAGTAGGAAAGAAATTTAAAAAAAATCAGAATGCCTTTATCTATCTTTCCCTAAAATAATATGACGTCCCAGCTTAGCGGTTAGCACACTCGTCACCCCAAGAAGAGATTCCTTCCTCACAATACCCTCTGTGCCTTTTCTTGGGGACTTGAGTGGCTGAAATTCAGAAAACAAACAAATACATTGAAAAATAACTGTACTTGTAAATAAAAACAACAACAATTGAGCAAATGATTTTTAGATTCAAATAATTAAACATATATCCTTGAATGTACTAACTAAAACCAATTGTAAGTAAGACAATGCAGACATGTTACTGCTTTGCATTAATATTTGCCCTGTATAAGACATGGATATATAATAATGTGAGGATCTTAGTGACATTAAAATGCTCGATTTCAAAAACACTCCTACCTCCTCCATCATCATCCTTCATAATCTTCATTCTTCTTCCAGTACCCATCAACTCGTTCCCAATTCCCTGTGCAGCTGGGGTGGGACATGTTTCCATATGGACAGGAGGTGGCAGCCAAAAACTCAGGATGGACACATGATATTGTTCGAATCCCCTGCACAAACAGGAGTTGGCTGACAGGACCTCAGCATGGACAGAAGGAGGCGACCTCGTCCTAAGCAAAAACAGGATGTGGCGCACAGAATCTCTGCATTAACGGAAGTTGAAACCCAGAAACGCAATAAAAGCAGAAGGCAGCTACCAGAACATCTGCACAGGAAAGAGGTGGCACATGGAAGTTCATCATGAGAAGGGGAGCGCAAGGAACCTCAACTCGGACAGGTGCAAGCGAATGGAAACTCATTACCGACAGAAAGTGGCGCCCGCAACTGCAGCAAATGGAATCTGAGAATTCCATGTTGTTGCATACAGCCTTATCAGAGCAAGATTGGCTAATCTTCCGGGGTTGCATCTACTGACAATGTCCCAATGGACTATCCTCCACATAGCAATCTAAAAAAAAAAATCACATTGCCTCTATCTATCTTTCCCTAAACCTATATTACATCCCAGTCTAGTGGTTAGCACACTCTTGTTCCCAAGAAGAGGTTCCTCCCTCCCAATGCCCTCTGTACCTCTTCTTGGGGACAAGAGTCGCTGAAATTGAGAGAACAAACAAATACATTAAAATAAGAACTGTTCATGTAAAGAATAACAACAATTGAGCACATGATTTTCAGATTCAAATAATTAAAAATATTTCCTGGAATGTGCTAACTAAAATTAATTGTAAGTAACACAATGCAGACATGCTACTGCTTTGCATAAATTTTGTCCTGTAATAGAGATACATATATAATAAAGTGAGGATCTTAGTGATATTACAATGCAATAAATCAAACAAACTCCTACTTCCTCCGTAATCATCCTTCATAATCTTCGTTCTTCTTCCAGTACCCATTAACTCGTTCTGACATCACTGTGCAGCTGGGGTGGGACATGTTTCAGTATGGACAGGAGGCGGCAGCTAAAAACTCAGCATGGAGCCATGATATTGTTTAAAACCCCTACACAAACAGGAGTTGACTGACAGGACCTCAGCATGGACAGAAGGAGGCGACCTTGCACTAAGCAAGAACAGGATGTGGCGCAGAGAATCTCTGCACTAACGGAAGTTGCAACCCAGAAACTCAATAAAAGTAGAAGGCAGCTACCAGAAGTTCTGCACGGGCAAGAGGTGGCACACAGAAGTTCATCATGAGAAGGGTAGCGCAAGGAACCTCAACTCAGACAGGAGTAAGCGAATGGAAACTCATTACCGACAGAAAGTGGTGCCCGCAACTGCAGCAAATGTAATCTGAGAACTCCATGTTGTTGCATACAGCCTTATCTGAGTAAGGTTGGTTAATCTTTCGGGGTTGCATCTACTGACAATGTCCCAATGGATTATCCTCTACATAGCAGTCTAAAAAAAAAAATCACATTGCCTCTATTTATCTTTCCCTAAAACTATATTACATCCCAGTCTAGTAGTTAGCACACTCTTGTTCCCAAGAAGACGTTCCTCCCTCCCAATGCCCTCTGTACCTCTTCTTGGGGACAAAAGTCGCTGAAATTACTGGAATTGCTGATGGGTACTGGAAGAAGAACGAAGATTTTGAAGGATGATGACGGAGGAAGTAGGAGTTTGATATATTGCATTGTAAAGAATAACAACAACTGAGCTCATGACTTTCACATTCAAATAATTAAAAATATTTCCTTGAATGCGCTAACTAAAATCAATTGTAAGTAAGACAATGGAGACATGTTACTGCTTTGCATAAATTTTATCCTGTACTAGACATACATATATAATAAAGTGAGGATATTAGTGACATAACAATGTAATATATCAAACAAACTCCTACTTCCTCCATCATCATCCTTCATGATCTTCATTCTTCTTACAGTACCCATCAACTCATTCAAATATCAATGTGCAGCTGCGGTGGGACGTGGTTCTGCATGGACAAGAGCTGGCAGCCAAAAACTCAGCATGGACTCATGACAATTGATCGAAACCTGTGCACAGACAGGAGATGGCTGATGGGACCTCAGCATGGACCTTAATAGGCGACTGGGCCCTAAGCAAAGCCAGAATGTGGCGCACAGAATCTCTGCATTAACGGAAGTTGCAACCCAGAATCTCAATAAAAGTAGAAGGTAGCTACCAGAACCTCTGCACGGACAAGAAGTGGCAGACGGAACCTCAGCATTAAAAGGGTAGCGCAAGGAACCTAAGCATGGACAGGAGTTGGCGAATGAAACATCACTACTGACAGAAGGTGGCGCTCGTAGCTGCAGCAAATGGAATCTGAGAAATCCTTGTTGCATACAGCCTGATCAGAGTAAGATTGAGTAATCCTAATGGGTTTGCATCTATTGACAATTTTCCATGGGTTTATCTTCTACGTAGTAGTAGGAAAGAAATTAAAAAAAAATCAGAATGCCTTTATCTATCTTTCCCTAAAATAATATGACGTCCCAACTTAGCGGTTAGCACACTCGTCACCCCAAGAAGAGATTCCTTCCTCACAATACCCTCTGTGCCTTTTCTTGGGGACTTGAGTGGCTGAAATTCAGAAAACAAACAAATACATTGAAAAATAACTGTACTTGTAAATAAAAACAACAACAATTGAGCACATGATTTTTAGATTCAAATAATTAAACATATATCCTTGAATGTACTAACTAAAACCAATTGTAAGTAAGACAATGCAGACATGTTACTGCTTTGCATTAATATTTGCCCTGTATAAGACATGGATATATAATAATGTGAGGATCTTAGTGACATTAAAATGCTCGATTTCAAAAACACTCCTACCTCCTCCATCATCATCCTTCATAATCTTCATTCTTCTTCCAGTACCCATCAACTCGTTCCCAATTCACTGTGCAGCTGGGGTGGGACATGTTTCCATATGGACAGGAGGTGGCAGCCAAAAACTCAGGATGGACACATGATATTGTTCGAATCCCCTGCACAAACAGGAGTTGGCTGACAGGACCTCAGCATGGACAGAAGGAGGCGACCTCGCCCTAAGCAAAAACAGGATGTGGCGCACAGAATCTCTGCATTAACGGAAGTTGAAACCCAGAAACGCAATAAAAGCAGAAGGCAGCTACCAGAACATCTGCACAGGAAAGAGGTGGCACATGGAAGTTCATCATGAGAAGGGCAGCGCAAGGAACCTCAACTTGGACAGGTGCAAGCGAATGGAAACTCATTACCGACAGAAAGTGGCGCCCGCAACTGCAGCAAATGGAATCTGAGGATTCCATGTTGTTGCATACAGCCTTATCAGAGCAATATTGGTTAATCTTCCGGGGTTGCATCTACTGACAATGTCCCAATGGACTATCCTCCACATAGCAATTTAAAAAAAAAAATCACATTGCCTCTATCTATCTTTCCCTAAACCTATATTACATCCCAGTCTAGTGGTTAGCACACTCTTGTTCCCAAGAAGAGGTTCCTCCCTCCCAATGCCCTCTGTACCTCTTCTTGGGGACAAGAGTCGCTGAAATTGAGAGAACAAACAAATACATTAAAATAAGAACTGTTCATGTAAAGAATAACAACAATTGAGCACATGATTTTCAGATTCAAATAATTAAAAATATTTCCTGGAATGTGCTAACTAAAATTAATTGTAAGTAACACAATGCAGACATGCTACTGCTTTGCATAAATTTTGTCCTGTAATAGAGATACATATATAATAAAGTGAGGCTCTTAGTGATATTACAATGCAATAAATCAAACAAACTCCTACTTCCTCCGTAATCATCCTTCATAATCTTCGTTCTTCTTCCAGTACCCATTAACTCGTTCTCACATCACTGTGCAGCTGGGGTGGGACATGTTTCAGTATGGACAGGAGGTGGCAGCTAAAAACTCAGCATGGAGCCATGATATTGTTTGAAACTCCTGCACAAACAGGAGTTGACTGACAGGACCTCAGCATGGACAGAAGGAGGCGACCTCGCACTAAGCAAGAACAGGATGTGGCGCAGAGAATCTCTGCACTAACGGAAGTTGCAACCCAGAAACTCAATAAAAGTAGAAGGTAGCTACCAGAAGTTCTGCACGGGCAAGAGGTGGCACACAGAAGTTCATCATGAGAAGGGTAGCGCAAGGAACCTCAACTCAGACAGGAGTAAGCGAATAGAAACTCATTACCGACAGAAAGTGGCGCCCGCAACTGCAGCAAATGTAATCTGAGAATTCCATGTTGTTGCATACAGCCTTATCTGAGTAAGGTTGGTTAATCTTTCAGGGTTGCATCTACTGACAATGTCCCAATGGATTATCCTCTACATAGCAGTCTAAAAAAAAAAATCACATTGCCTCTATTTATCTTTCCCTAAAACTATATTACATCCCAGTCTAGTAGTTAGCACACTCTTGTTCCCAAGAAGACGTTCCTCCCTCCCAATGCCCTCTGTACCTCTTCTTGGGGACAAAAGTCGCTGAAATTACTGGAATTGCTGATGGGTACTGGAAGAAGAACGAAGATTTTGAAGGATGATGACGGAGGAAGTAGGAGTTTGATATATTGCATTGTAAAGAATAACAACAACTGAGCACATGACTTTCAGATTCAAATAATTAAAAATATTTCCTTGAATGCGCTAACTAAAATCAATTGTAAGTAAGACAATGGAGACATGTTACTGCTTTGCATAAATTTTGTCCTGTACTAGACATACATATATAATAAAGTGAGGATATTAGTGACATAGCAATGCAATATATCAAACTCCTACTTCCTCCATCATCATCCTTCATGATCTTCATTCTTCTTCCAGTACCCATCAACTCATTCAAATATCAATGTGCAGCTGCGGTGGGACGTGGTTCTGCATGGACAAGAGCTGGCAGCCAAAAACTCAGCATGGACTCATGACAATTGATCGAAACCTGTGCACAGACAGGAGATGGCTGATGGGACCTCAGCATGGACCTTAATAGGCGACTGGGCCCTAAGCAAAGCCAGAATGTGGCGCACAGAATCTCTGCATTAACGGAAGTTGCAACCCAGAATCTCAATAAAAGTAGAAGGTAGCTACCAGAACCTCTGCACGGACAAGAAGTGGCACACGGAACCTCAGCATTAAAAGGGTAGCGCAAGGAACCTAAGCATGGACAGGAGTTGGCGAATGAAACATCACTACTGACAGAAGGTGGCGCTCGTAGCTGCAGCAAATGGAATCTGAGAAATCCTTGTTGCATACAGCCTGATCAGAGTAAGATTGAGTAATCCTAATGGGTTTGCATCTATTGACAATTTTCCATGGGTTTATCTTCTACGTAGTAGTAGGAAAGAAATTAAAAAAAAATCAGAATGCCTTTATCTATCTTTCCCTAAAATAATATGACGTCCCAACTTAGCGGTTAGCACACTCGTCACCCCAAGAAGAGATTCCTTCCTCACAATACCCTCTGTGCCTTTTCTTGGGGACTTGAGTGGCTGAAATTCAGAAAACAAACAAATACATTGAAAAATAACTGTACTTGTAAATAAAAACAACAACAATTGAGCACATGATTTTTAGATTCAAATAATTAAACATATATCCTTGAATGTACTAACTAAAACCAATTGTAAGTAAGACAATGCAGACATGTTACTGCTTTGCATTAATATTTGCCCTGTATAAGACATGGATATATAATAATGTGAGGATCTTAGTGACATTAAAATGCTCGATTTCAAAAACACTCCTACCTCTTCCATCATCATCCTTCATAATCTTCATTCTTCTTCCAGTACCCATCAACTCGTTCCCAATTCACTGTGCAGCTGGGGTGGGACATGTTTCCATATGGACAGGAGGTGGCAGCCAAAAACTCAGGATGGACACATGATATTGTTCGAATCCCCTGCACAAACAGGAGTTGGCTGACAGGACCTCAGCATGGACAGAAGGAGGCGACCTCGCCCTAAGCAAAAACAGGATGTGGCGCACAGAATCTCTGCATTAACGGAAGTTGAAACCCAGAAACGCAATAAAAGCAGAAGGCAGCTACCAGAACATCTGCACAGGAAAGAGGTGGCACATGGAAGTTCATCATGAGAAGGGCAGCGCAAGGAACCTCAACTTGGACAGGTGCAAGCGAATGGAAACTCATTACCGACAGAAAGTGGCGTCCGCAACTGCAGCAAATGGAATCTGAGAATTCCATGTTGTTGCATACAGCCTTATCAGAGCAATATTGGTTAATCTTCCGGGGTTGCATCTACTGACAATGTCCCAATGGACTATCCTCCACATAGCAATTTAAAAAAAAAATCACATTGCCTCTATCTATCTTTCCCTAAACCTATATTACATCCCAGTCTAGTGGTTAGCACACTCTTGTTCCCAAGAAGAGGTTCCTCCCTCCCAATGCCCTCTGTACCTCTTCTTGGGGACAAGAGTCGCTGAAATTGAGAGAACAAACAAATACATTAAAATAAGAACTGTTCATGTAAAGAATAACAACAATTGAGCACATGATTTTCAGATTCAAATAATTAAAAATATTTCCTGGAATGTGCTAACTAAAATTAATTGTAAATAACACAATGCAGACATGCTACTGCTTTGCATAAATTTTGTCCTGTAATAGAGATACATATATAATAAAGTGAGGCTCTTAGTGATATTACAATGCAATAAATCAAACAAACTCCTACTTCCTCCGTAATCATCCTTCATAATCTTCGTTCTTCTTCCAGTACCCATTAACTCGTTCTCACATCACTGTGCAGCTGGGGTGGGACATGTTTCAGTATGGACAGGAGGTGGCAGCTAAAAACTCAGCATGGAGCCATGATATTGTTTGAAACTCCTGCACAAACAGGAGTTGACTGACAGGACCTCAACATGGACAGAAGGAGGCGACCTCGCACTAAGCAAGAACAGGATGTGGCGCAGAGAATCTCTGCACTAACGGAAGTTGCAACCCAGAAACTCAATAAAAGTAGAAGGCAGCTACCAGAAGTTCTGCACGGGCATGAGGTGGCACACAGAAGTTCATCATGAGAAGGGTAGCGCAAGGAACCTCAACTCAGACAGGAGTAAGCGAATGGAAACTCATTACCGACAGAAAGTGGCGCCCGCAACTGCAGCAAATGTAATCTGAGAATTCCATGTTGTTGCATACAGCCTTATCTGAGTAAGGTTGGTTAATCTTTCGGGATTGCATCTACTGACAATGTCCCAATGGATTATCCTCTACATA
Source organism: Mixophyes fleayi (assembly GCF_038048845.1). NCBI lineage: Eukaryota > Metazoa > Chordata > Amphibia > Anura > Limnodynastidae > Mixophyes > Mixophyes fleayi. Next base: position 282,624,842 of record NC_134404.1, on the reverse strand, counting down.
GCAGTCTAAAAAAAAAAATCACATTGCCTCTATTTATCTTTCCCTAAAACTATATTACATCCCAGTCTAGTAGTTAGCACACTCTTGTTCCCAAGAAGACGTTCCTCCCTCCCAATGCCCTCTGTACCTCTTCTTGGGGACAAAAGTCGCTGAAATTACTGGAATTGCTGATGGGTACTGGAAGAAGAACGAAGATTTTGAAGGATGATGACGGAGGAAGTAGGAGTTTGATATATTGCATTGTAAAGAATAACAACAACTGAGCTCATGACTTTCAGATTCAAATAATTAAAAATATTTCCTTGAATGCGCTAACTAAAATCAATTGTAAGTAAGACAATGGAGACATGTTACTGCTTTGCATAAATTTTGTCCTGTACTAGACATACATATATAATAAAGTGAGGATATTAGTGACATAACAATGCAATATATCAAACTCCTACTTCCTCCATCATCATCCTTCATGATCTTCATTCTTCTTCCAGTACCCATCAACTCATTCAAATATCAATGTGCAGCTGCGGTGGGACGTGGTTCTGCATGGACAAGAGCTGGCAGCCAAAAACTCAGCATGGACTCATGACAATTGATCGAAACCTGTGCACAGACAGGAGATGGCTGATGGGACCTCAGCATGGACCTTAATAGGCGACTGGGCCCTAAGCAAAGCCAGAATGTGGCGCACAGAATCTCTGCATTAACGGAAGTTGCAACCCAGAATCTCAATAAAAGTAGAAGGTAGCTACCAGAACCTCTGCACGGACAAGAAGTGGCAGACGGAACCTCAGCATTAAAAGGGTAGCGCAAGGAACCTAAGCATGGACAGGAGTTGGCGAATGAAACATCACTACTGACAGAAGGTGGCGCTCGTAGCTGCAGCAAATGGAATCTGAGAAATCCTTGTTGCATACAGCCTGATCAGAGTAAGATTGAGTAATCCTAATGGGTTTGCATCTATTGACAATTTTCCATGGGTTTATCTTCTACGTAGTAGTAGGAAAGAAATTAAAAAAAAATCAGAATTCCTTTATCTATCTTTCCCTAAAATAATATGACGTCCCAACTTAGCGGTTAGCACACTCGTCACCCCAAGAAGAGATTCCTTCCTCACAATACCCTCTGTGCCTTTTCTTGGGGACTTGAGTGGCTGAAATTCAGAAAACAAACAAATACATTGAAAAATAACTGTACTTGTAAATAAAAACAACAACAATTGAGCACATGATTTTTAGATTCAAATAATTAAACATATATCCTTGAATGTACTAACTAAAACCAATTGTAAGTAAGACAATGCAGACATGTTACTGCTTTGCATTAATATTTGCCCTGTATAAGACATGGATATATAATAATGTGAGGATCTTAGTGACATTAAAATGCTCGATTTCAAAAACACTCCTTCCTCCTCCATCATCATCCTTCATAATCTTCATTCTTCTTCCAGTACCCATCAACTCGTTCCCAATTCACTGTGCAGCTGGGGTGGGACATGTTTCCATATGGACAGGAGGTGGCAGCCAAAAACTCAGGATGGACACATGATATTGTTCGAATCCCCTGCACAAACAGGAGTTGGCTGACAGGACCTCAGCATGGACAGAAGGAGGCGACCTCGCCCTAAGCAAAAACAGGATGTGGCGCACAGAATCTCTGCATTAACGGAAGTTGAAACCCAGAAACGCAATAAAAGCAGAAGGCAGCTACCAGAACATCTGCACAGGAAAGAGGTGGCACATGGAAGTTCATCATGAGAAGGGCAGCGCAAGGAACCTCAACTTGGACAGGTGCAAGCGAATGGAAACTCATTACCGACAGAAAGTGGCGTCCGCAACTGCAGCAAATGGAATCTGAGAATTCCATGTTGTTGCATACAGCCTTATCAGAGCAATATTGGTTAATCTTCCGGGGTTGCATCTACTGACAATGTCCCAATGGACTATCCTCCACATAGCAATTTAAAAAAAAAATCACATTGCCTCTATCTATCTTTCCCTAAACCTATATTACATCCCAGTCTAGTGGTTAGCACACTCTTGTTCCCAAGAAGAGGTTCCTCCCTCCCAATGCCCTCTGTACCTCTTCTTGGGGACAAGAGTCGCTGAAATTGAGAGAACAAACAAATACATTAAAATAAGAACTGTTCATGTAAAGAATAACAACAATTGAGCACATGATTTTCAGATTCAAATAATTAAAAATATTTCCTGGAATGTGCTAACTAAAATTAATTGTAAATAACACAATGCAGACATGCTACTGCTTTGCATAAATTTTGTCCTGTAATAGAGATACATATATAATAAAGTGAGGCTCTTAGTGATATTACAATGCAATAAATCAAACAAACTCCTACTTCCTCCGTAATCATCCTTCATAATCTTCGTTCTTCTTCCAGTACCCATTAACTCGTTCTCACATCACTGTGCAGCTGGGGTGGGACATGTTTCAGTATGGACAGGAGGTGGCAGCTAAAAACTCAGCATGGAGCCATGATATTGTTTGAAACTCCTGCACAAACAGGAGTTGACTGACAGGACCTCAACATGGACAGAAGGAGGCGACCTCGCACTAAGCAAGAACAGGATGTGGCGCAGAGAATCTCTGCACTAACGGAAGTTGCAACCCAGAAACTCAATAAAAGTAGAAGGCAGCTACCAGAAGTTCTGCACGGGCATGAGGTGGCACACAGAAGTTCATCATGAGAAGGGTAGCGCAAGGAACCTCAACTCAGACAGGAGTAAGCGAATGGAAACTCATTACCGACAGAAAGTGGCACCCGCAACTGCAGCAAATGTAATCTGAGAATTCCATGTTGTTGCATACAGCCTTATCTGAGTAAGGTTGGTTAATCTTTCGGGATTGCATCTACTGACAATGTCCCAATGGATTATCCTCTACATAGCAGTCTAAAAAAAAAAATCACATTGCCTCTATTTATCTTTCCCTAAAACTATATTACATCCCAGTCTAGTAGTTAGCACACTCTTGTTCCCAAGAAGACGTTCCTCCCTCCCAATGCCCTCTGTACCTCTTCTTGGGGACAAAAGTCGCTGAAATTACTGGAATTGCTGATGGGTACTGGAAGAAGAACGAAGATTTTGAAGGATGATGACGGAGGAAGTAGGAGTTTGATATATTGCATTGTAAAGAATAACAACAACTGAGCTCATGACTTTCAGATTCAAATAATTAAAAATATTTCCTTGAATGCGCTAACTAAAATCAATTGTAAGTAAGACAATGGAGACATGTTACTGCTTTGCATAAATTTTGTCCTGTACTAGACATACATATATAATAAAGTGAGGATATTAGTGACATAACAATGCAATATATCAAACAAACTCCTACTTCCTCCATCATCATCCTTCATGATCTTCATTCTTCTTCCAGTACCCATCAACTCATTCAAATATCAATGTGCAGCTGCGGTGGGACGTGGTTCTGCATGGACAAGAGCTGGCAGCCAAAAACTCAGCATGGACTCATGACAATTGATCGAAACCTGTGCACAGACAGGAGATGGCTGATGGGACCTCAGCATGGACCTTAATAGGCGACTGGGCCCTAAGCAAAGCCAGAATGTGGCGCACAGAATCTCTGCATTAACGGAAGTTGCAACCCAGAATCTCAATAAAAGTAGAAGGTAGCTACCAGAACCTCTGCACGGACAAGAAGTGGCACACGGAACCTCAGCATTAAAAGGGTAGCGCAAGGAACCTAAGCATGGACAGGAGTTGGCGAATGAAACATCACTACTGACAGAAGGTGGCGCTCGTAGCTGCAGCAAATGGAATCTGAGAAATCCTTGTTGCATACAGCCTGATCAGAGTAAGATTGAGTAATCCTAATGGGTTTGCATCTATTCACAATTTTCCATGGGCTTATCTTCTACGTAGTAGTAGGAAAGAAATTAAAAAAAAATCAGAATGCCTTTATCTATCTTTCCCTAAAATAATATGACGTCCCAGCTTAGCGGTTAGCACACTCGTCACCCCAAGAAGAGATTCCTTCCTCACAATACCCTCTGTGCCTTTTCTTGGGGACTTGAGTGGCTGAAATTCAGAAAACAAACAAATACATTGAAAAATAACTGTACTTGTAAATAAAAACAACAACAATTGAGCAAATGATTTTTAGATTCAAATAATTAAACATATATCCTTGAATGTACTAACTAAAACCAATTGTAAGTAAGACAATGCAGACATGTTACTGCTTTGCATTAATATTTGCCCTGTATAAGACATGGATATATAATAATGTGAGGATCTTAGTGACATTAAAATGCTCGATTTCAAAAACACTCCTACCTCCTCCATCATCATCCTTCATAATCTTCATTCTTCTTCCAGTACCCATCAACTCGTTCCCAATTCCCTGTGCAGCTGGGGTGGGACATGTTTCCATATGGACAGGAGGTGGCAGCCAAAAACTCAGGATGGACACATGATATTGTTCGAATCCCCTGCACAAACAGGAGTTGGCTGACAGGACCTCAGCATGGACAGAAGGAGGCGACCTCGTCCTAAGCAAAAACAGGATGTGGCGCACAGAATCTCTGCATTAACGGAAGTTGAAACCCAGAAACGCAATAAAAGCAGAAGGCAGCTACCAGAACATCTGCACAGGAAAGAGGTGGCACATGGAAGTTCATCATGAGAAGGGGAGCGCAAGGAACCTCAACTCGGACAGGTGCAAGCGAATGGAAACTCATTACCGACAGAAAGTGGCGCCCGCAACTGCAGCAAATGGAATCTGAGAATTCCATGTTGTTGCATACAGCCTTATCAGAGCAAGATTGGCTAATCTTCCGGGGTTGCATCTACTGACAATGTCCCAATGGACTATCCTCCACATAGCAATCTAAAAAAAAAAATCACATTGCCTCTATCTATCTTTCCCTAAACCTATATTACATCCCAGTCTAGTGGTTAGCACACTCTTGTTCCCAAGAAGAGGTTCCTCCCTCCCAATGCCCTCTGTACCTCTTCTTGGGGACAAGAGTCGCTGAAATTGAAAGAACAAACAAATACATTAAAATAAGAACTGTTCATGTAAAGAATAACAACAATTGAGCACATGATTTTCAGATTCAAATAATTAAAAATATTTCCTGGAATGTGCTAACTAAAATTAATTGTAAGTAACACAATGCAGACATGCTACTGCTTTGCATAAATTTTGTCCTGTAATAGAGATACATATATAATAAAGTGAGGATCTTAGTGATATTACAATGCAATAAATCAAACAAACTCCTACTTCCTCCGTAATCATCCTTCATAATCTTCGTTCTTCTTCCAGTACCCATTAACTCGTTCTGACATCACTGTGCAGCTGGGGTGGGACATGTTTCAGTATGGACAGGAGGCGGCAGCTAAAAACTCAGCATGGAGCCATGATATTGTTTAAAACCCCTACACAAACAGGAGTTGACTGACAGGACCTCAGCATGGACAGAAGGAGGCGACCTTGCACTAAGCAAGAACAGGATGTGGCGCAGAGAATCTCTGCACTAACGGAAGTTGCAACCCAGAAACTCAATAAAAGTAGAAGGCAGCTACCAGAAGTTCTGCACGGGCAAGAGGTGGCACACAGAAGTTCATCATGAGAAGGGTAGCGCAAGGAACCTCAACTCAGACAGGAGTAAGCGAATGGAAACTCATTACCGACAGAAAGTGGTGCCCGCAACTGCAGCAAATGTAATCTGAGAACTCCATGTTGTTGCATACAGCCTTATCTGAGTAAGGTTGGTTAATCTTTCGGGGTTGCATCTACTGACAATGTCCCAATGGATTATCCTCTACATAGCAGTCTAAAAAAAAAAATCACATTGCCTCTATTTATCTTTCCCTAAAACTATATTACATCCCAGTCTAGTAGTTAGCACACTCTTGTTCCCAAGAAGACGTTCCTCCCTCCCAATGCCCTCTGTACCTCTTCTTGGGGACAAAAGTCGCTGAAATTACTGGAATTGCTGATGGGTACTGGAAGAAGAACGAAGATTTTGAAGGATGATGACGGAGGAAGTAGGAGTTTGATATATTGCATTGTAAAGAATAACAACAACTGAGCTCATGACTTTCACATTCAAATAATTAAAAATATTTCCTTGAATGCGCTAACTAAAATCAATTGTAAGTAAGACAATGGAGACATGTTACTGCTTTGCATAAATTTTATCCTGTACTAGACATACATATATAATAAAGTGAGGATATTAGTGACATAACAATGTAATATATCAAACAAACTCCTACTTCCTCCATCATCATCCTTCATGATCTTCATTCTTCTTACAGTACCCATCAACTCATTCAAATATCAATGTGCAGCTGCGGTGGGACGTGGTTCTGCATGGACAAGAGCTGGCAGCCAAAAACTCAGCATGGACTCATGACAATTGATCGAAACCTGTGCACAGACAGGAGATGGCTGATGGGACCTCAGCATGGACCTTAATAGGCGACTGGGCCCTAAGCAAAGCCAGAATGTGGCGCACAGAATCTCTGCATTAACGGAAGTTGCAACCCAGAATCTCAATAAAAGTAGAAGGTAGCTACCAGAACCTCTGCACGGACAAGAAGTGGCACACGGAACCTCAGCATTAAAAGGGTAGCGCAAGGAACCTAAGCATGGACAGGAGTTGGCGAATGAAACATCACTACTGACAGAAGGTGGCGCTTGTAGCTGCAGCAAATGGAATCTGAGAAATCCTTGTTGCATACAGCCTGATCAGAGTAAGATTGAGTAATCCTAATGGGTTTGCATCTATTGACAATTTTCCATGGGTTTATCTTCTACGTAGTAGTAGGAAAGAAATTAAAAAAAAATCAGAATGCCTTTATCTATCTTTCCCTAAAATAATATGACGTCCCAGCTTAGCGGTTAGCACACTCGTCACCCCAAGAAGAGATTCCTTCCTCACAATACCCTCTGTGCCTTTTCTTGGGGACTTGAGTGGCTGAAATTCAGAAAACAAACAAATACATTGAAAAATAACTGTACTTGTAAATAAAAACAACAACAATTGAGCACATGATTTTTAGATTCAAATAATTAAACATATATCCTTGAATGTACTAACTAAAACCAATTGTAAGTAAGACAATGCAGACATGTTACTGCTTTGCATTAATATTTGCCCTGTATAAGACATGGATATATAATAATGTGAGGATCTTAGTGACATTAAAATGCTCGATTTCAAAAACACTCCTACCTCCTCCATCATCATCCAACATAATCTTCATTCTTCTTCCAGTACCCATCAACTCGTTCCCAATTCCCTGTGCAGCTGGGGTGGGACATGTTTCCATATGGACAGGAGGTGGCAGCCAAAAACTCAGGATGGACACATGATATTGTTCGAATCCCCTGCACAAACAGGAGTTGGCTGACAGGACCTCAGCATGGACAGAAGGAGGCGACCTCGCCCTAAGCAAAAACAGGATGTGGCGCACAGAATCTCTGCATTAACGGAAGTTGAAACGCAGAAACGCAATAAAAGCAGAAGGCAGCTACCAGAACATCTGCACAGGAAAGAGGTGGCACATGGAAGTTCATCATGAGAATGGCAGCGCAAGGAACCTCAACTTGGACAGGTGCAAGCGAATGGAAACTCATTACCGACAGAAAGTGGCGCCCGCAACTGCAGCAAATGGAATCTGAGAATTCCATGTTGTTGCATACAGCCTTATCAGAGCAAGATTGGTTAATCTTCCGGGGTTGCATCTACTGACAATGTCCCAATGGACTATCCTCCACATACCAATCTAAAAAAAAAAATCACATTGCCTCTATTTATCTTTCTATAAAACTATATTACATCCCAGTCTAGTGGTTAGCACACTCTTGTTCCCAAGAAGAGGTTCCTCCCTCCCAATGCCCTCTGTACCTCTTCTTGGGGACAAGAGTCGCTGAAATTGAGAGAACAAACAAATACATTAAAATAAGAACTGTTCATGTAAAGAATAACAACAATTGAGCACATGATTTTCAGATTCAAATAATTAAAAACATTTCCTGGAATGTGCTAACTAAAATTAATTGTAAGTAACACAATGCAGACATGCTACTGCTTTGCATAAATTTTGTCCTGTAATAGAGATACATATATAATAAAGTGAGGATCTTAGTGATATTACAATGCAATAAATCAAACAAACTCCTACTTCCTCCGTAATCATCCTTCATAATCTTCGTTCTTCTTCCAGTACCCATTAACTCGTTCTCACATCACTGTGCAGCTGGGGTGGGACATGTTTCAGTATGGACAGGAGGTGGCAGCTAAAAACTCAGCATGGAGCCATGATATTGTTTGAAACCCCTACACAAACAGGAGTTGACTGACAGGACCTCAGCATGGACAGAAGGAGGCGACCTCGCCCTAAGCAAAAACAGGATGTGGCGCACAGAATCTCTGCATTAACGGAAGTTGAAACCCAGAAACGCAATAAAAGCAGAAGGCAGCTACCAGAACATCTGCACAGGAAAGAGGTGGCACACAGAAGTTCATCATGAGAAGGGCAGCGCAAGGAACCTCAACTTGGACAGGTGCAAGCGAATGGAAACTCATTACCGACAGAAAGTGGCGCCCGCAACTGCAGCAAATGGAATTTGAGAATTCCATGTTGTTGCATACAGCCTTATCAGAGCAAGATTGGCTAATCTTCCGGGGTTGCATCTACTGACAATGTCCCAATGGACTATCCTCCACATAGCAATCTAAAAAAAAAAATCACATTGCCTCTATCTATCTTTCCCTAAACCTATATTACATCCCAGTCTAGTGGTTAGCACACTCTTGTTCCCAAGAAGAGGTTCCTCCCTCCCAATGCCCTCTGTACCTCTTCTTGGGGACAAGAGTCGCTGAAATTGAGAGAACAAACAAATACATTAAAATAAGAACTGTTCATGTAAAGAATAACAACAATTGAGCACATGATTTTCAGATTCAAATAATTAAAAATATTTCCTGGAATGTGCTAACTAAAATTAATTGTAAGTAACACAATGCAGACATGCTACTGCTTTGCATAAATTTTGTCCTGTAATAGAGATACATATATAATAAAGTGAGGATCTTAGTGATATTACAATGCAATAAATCAAACAAACTCCTACTTCCTCCGTAATCATCCTTCATAATCTTCGTTCTTCTTCCAGTACCCATTAACTCGTTCTGACATCACTGTGCAGCTGGGGTGGGACATGTTTCAGTATGGACAGGAGGCGGCAGCTAAAAACTCAGCATGGAGCCATGATATTGTTTAAAAACCCTACACAAACAGGAGTTGACTGACAGGACCTCAGCATGGACAGAAGGAGGCGACCTTGCACTAAGCAAGAACAGGATGTGGCGCAGAGAATCTCTGCACTAACGGAAGTTGCAACCCAGAAACTCAATAAAAGTAGAAGGCAGCTACCAGAAGTTCTGCACGGGCAAGAGGTGGCACACAGAAGTTCATCATGAGAAGGGTAGCGCAAGGAACCTCAACTCAGACAGGAGTAAGCGAATGGAAACTCATTACCGACAGAAAGTGGTGCCCGCAACTGCAGCAAATGTAATCTGAGAACTCCATGTTGTTGCATACAGCCTTATCTGAGTAAGGTTGGTTAATATTTCGGGGTTGCATCTACTGACAATGTCCCAATGGATTATCCTCTACATAGCAGTCTAAAAAAAAAAATCACATTGCCTCTATTTATCTTTCCCTAAAACTATATTACATCCCAGTCTAGTAGTTAGCACACTCTTGTTCCCAAGAAGACGTTCCTCCCTCCCAATGCCCTCTGTACCTCTTCTTGGGGACAAAAGTCGCTGAAATTACTGGAATTGCTGATGGGTACTGGAAGAAGAACGAAGATTTTGAAGGATGATGACGGAGGAAGTAGGAGTTTGATATATTGCATTGTAAAGAATAACAACAACTGAGCTCATGACTTTCAGATTCAAATAATTAAAAATATTTCCTTGAATGCGCTAACTAAAATCAATTGTAAGTAAGACAATGGAGACATGTTACTGCTTTGCATAAATTTTGTCCTGTACTAGACATACATATATAATAAAGTGAGGATATTAGTGACATAACAATGTAATATATCAAACAAACTCCTACTTCCTCCATCATCATCCTTCATGATCTTCATTCTTCTTACAGTACCCATCAACTCATTCAAATATCAATGTGCAGCTGCGGTGGGACGTGGTTCTGCATGGACAAGAGCTGGCAGCCAAAAACTCAGCATGGACTCATGACAATTGATCGAAACCTGTGCACAGACAGGAGATGGCTGATGGGACCTCAGCATGGACCTTAATAGGCGACTGGGCCCTAAGCAAAGCCAGAATGTGGCGCACAGAATCTCTGCATTAACGGAAGTTGCAACCCAGAATCTCAATAAAAGTAGAAGGTAGCTACCAGAACCTCTGCACGGACAAGAAGTGGCACACGGAACCTCAGCATTAAAAGGGTAGCGCAAGGAACCTAAGCATGGACAGGAGTTGGCGAATGAAACATCACTACTGACAGAAGGTGGCGCTCGTAGCTGCAGCAAATGGAATCTGAGAAATCCTTGTTGCATACAGCCTGATCAGAGTAAGATTGAGTAATCCTAATGGGTTTGCATCTATTGACAATTTTCCATGGGTTTATCTTCTACGTAGTAGTAGGAAAGAAATTAAAAAAAAATCAGAATGCCTTTATCTATCTTTCCCTAAAATAATATGACGTCCCAGCTTAGCGGTTAGCACACTCGTCACCCCAAGAAGAGATTCCTTCCTCACAATACCCTCTGTGCCTTTTCTTGGGGACTTGAGTGGCTGAAATTCAGAAAACAAACAAATACATTGAAAAATAACTGTACTTGTAAATAAAAACAACAACAATTGAGCACATGATTTTTAGATTCAAATAAATAAACATATATCCTTGAATGTACTAACTAAAACCAATTGTAAGTAAGACAATGCAGACATGTTACTGCTTTGCATTAATATTTGCCCTGTATAAGACATGGATATATAATAATGTGAGGATCTTAGTGACAATAAAATGCTCGATTTCAAAAACACTCCTACCTCCTCCATCATCATCCAACATAATCTTCATTCTTCTTCCAGTACCCATCAACTCGTTTCCAATTCACTGTGCAGCTGGGGTGGGACATGTTTCCATATGGACAGGAGGTGGCAGCCAAAAACTCAGGATGGACACATGATATTGTTCGAATCCCCTGCACAAACAGGAGTTGGCTGACAGGACCTCAGCATGGACAGAAGTAGGCGACCTCGCCCTAAGCAAAAACAGGATGTGGCGCACAGAATCTCTGCATTAACGGAAGTTGAAACGCAGAAACGCAATAAAAGCAGAAGGCAGCTACCAGAACATCTGCACAGGAAAGAGGTGGCACATGGAAGTTCATCATGAGAATGGCAGCGCAAGGAACCTCAACTTGGACAGGTGCAAGCGAATGGAAACTCATTACCGACAGAAAGTGGCGCCCGCAACTGCAGCAAATGGAATCTGAGAATTCCATGTTGTTGCATACAGCCTTATCAGAGCAAGATTGGTTAATCTTCCGGGGTTGCATCTACTGACAATGTCCCAATGGACTATCCTCCACATACCAATCTAAAAAAAAAATCACATTGCCTCTATTTATCTTTCCCTAAAACTATATTACATCCCAGTCTAGTAGTTAGCACACTCTTGTTCCCAAGAAGACGTTCCTCCCTCCCAATGCCCTCTGTACCTCTTCTTGGGGACAAAAGTCGCTGAAATTACTGGAATTGCTGATGGGTACTGGAAGAAGAACGAAGATTTTGAAGGATGATGACGGAGGAAGTAGGAGTTTGATATATTGCATTGTAAAGAATAACAACAACTGAGCTCATGACTTTCAGATTCAAATAATTAAAAATATTTCCTTGAATGCGCTAACTAAAATCAATTGTAAGTAAGACAATGGAGACATGTTACTGCTTTGCATAAATTTTGTCCTGTACTAGACATACATATATAATAAAGTGAGGATATTAGTGACATAACAATGTAATATATCAAACAAACTCCTACTTCCTCCATCATCATCCTTCATGATCTTCATTCTTCTTACAGTACCCATCAACTCATTCAAATATCAATGTGCAGCTGCGGTGGGACGTGGTTCTGCATGGACAAGAGCTGGCAGCCAAAAACTCAGCATGGACTCATGACAATTGATCGAAACCTGTGCACAGACAGGAGATGGCTGATGGGACCTCAGCATGGACCTTAATAGGCGACTGGGCCCTAAGCAAAGCCAGAATGTGGCGCACAGAATCTCTGCATTAACGGAAGTTGCAACCCAGAATCTCAATAAAAAGTAGAAGGTAGCTACCAGAACCTCTGCACGGACAAGAAGTGGCACACGGAACCTCAGCATTAAAAGGGTAGCGCAAGGAACCTAAGCATGGACAGGAGTTGGCGAATGAAACATCACTACTGACAGAAGGTGGCGCTCGTAGCTGCAGCAAATGGAATCTGAGAAATCCTTGTTGCATACAGCCTGATCAGAGTAAGATTGAGTAATCCTAATGGGTTTGCATCTATTGACAATTTTCCATGGGTTTATCTTCTACGTAGTAGTAGGAAAGAAATTAAAAAAAAATCAGAATGCCTTTATCTATCTTTCCCTA